>NC_133223.1:22295612-22495309 GCF_040436345.1 Pagrus major
TCAGATTTAGGTGTAATCCAGCTTAATCATATCTACTGTAGGCACAATCAGGACACAAGATGCATGTTAAAGCCAGGTGGAAAGAGGGGATTTATGGTAAGAGAAGCGGGCAGTCCTCCCTCGTCATTGTTTTAATATATTGCTTTTTACAGTTATTAATTTTTCATAAAAGAAACATAAAATAGAGCAGAAGAAGGTGAAGGCCAGAGCTCTTTTCCTATGAGTTGTGAGTCGTATGAGACGTGGGCATTATCCAGCTTACATATTAATTACCTGCTGTTCAGGATGTAGTGCAGCAGAGTCGTGTGCTGTCTCATGTTGAAGCCTGGCTGGAAAAACAACTCCAGGGTACACTTGTACCTATTCACAAAATCTAATCTCAATTGGACTGAGTTGGCTAAAACAGGTTTACAGTTCAGTCACAATATTTAGGTTAAATAGGTTCAACTTGGAAAACTGTTCGGTGACTTTCCATTGCATTTATCAGGCTTTGATTGGTGCGAGAGATGTCAATGGTTAACCAATTTTTGGTTAACTACAGAGGATATTTTTGATACCTATTTGTTACCCATGTTGGTCTATAGGTTAATTTGCATGCGCATGCACAAACACACAGTGCTAGTATCTTCCTAGCTAACAGTGTTAAAGAGTAGGGAAAGAAAGGTAAAAAGGTACAGGGTGCTAAGAGAAGCTCTGTGGAAACATTTCCTTCAGAGTCCAATGTGAGTTAAAATGCGTGATGCTACTCTTCAGTTTAGTAATAGTACTCGTGCTATACTGTACCACTTAAAGAACAAGCACCGTGCTGCCATCTCTGAGGATGGCTCGCAGCCGAAGATCACATTGCTGCTTGTCTAGGGAAGGAAGTGTGATGCGCTGGTCCGAGGAGATACGCTGCCAATCAGTGTCAATCAACTATAGCTCTGACAAACGACTGCTGTACAGCTCTCACAAACGAAAGTTAACGTCACAACTTCCTGTAACTTCATCAGTGCTGACTGAGAGATGCAGTCCAGTGTGCTCATTTCTCCAAACCAAGTATAGAAATAGGTTCAGATAAGTGAGACGTGCTGCTCACTCAGAGCCTCTCCGTCCGGTACATGTCAGACAACCTGGCAGAGAAGCTGACGTGGTGCGCCAGAGCTCATTGAGCCAATGTAGCACCGGTATAAAGAAAAGCGCCTCTTGTATTTTACGCTTTTCTCTCAATTAACTGCTTAGTTAACAATTAATGGGTGTCAGGCTTTCGACAGCAGAATCAACCAAAACTGACATCCCTTATAAATGCACAAGTTATTTTTACTTCTTCATTCTCTCCCTCTTCTGTAGTTAGCAGGGTATTTTTACCTGAAACAAACTCTAGAACAATGACAGCCTGTGGGCCACATTCGGCCTGCAAGTATTAATGATGAGTATTAATGAATTCAGAAAATGCGCACAAATAATATAACTCAGAGGTAGCAGAGGCTCAGTCCGTCCTGTGATCCTCAATCAGCTTGCCAACCCCTAGCATGAGCCAAAAAGTTCGTAATTGATAGTTCACTGTTCTACAGGATCGGATTATTCTCCAACTCCATCATCCCTCGGCCTACTCTATGAACCCACCATCAAACGGCCTGGATCCTCGGCTGGCCATTTCCTGGAGCTAACAGCAGCGTGCTGGCTGAACTGAACAGGCGGTAACTCCAGATGTGTTAGAGAATCACTTTCCCATTCATTCACTTCACTGATGTTTCAGAAATATATATAATGAGTCATACACCTGGAACCATGCCAACCAAACGACATCCTCTATTCAGAATATGAATGGGATTTTCCTCACTGTTACGCTCTATTAGATGCAAGAGACGTCACTTGGGTTTATATCCGGTGGCCAACTGTGTTTTTGTTTGCCTCCTGGGATCCTGAATGGGAGTTTTTTGTTGAGATAAGGACTCATTCATTGGTAGTTGAACTATGGATTTTGTATTGAGCACTGACTTCCTCCTTGGCGGTCTGAAAGCATTTTTATCAATATAGATTAGATTAGATGAGTAATAGATATTAATTTTGTATGTAATTGAAAATATGGAAGGCTAATTAGGCCTAGATACATAATTCTTTTTTTTAGTCCATCCCCCCACAGTGTCTGTCGAAAAAACCTGGCTCTGGGCTAAATGTAGTTGATGACCCCGGCTCCAGAATCCCAGAACAAACAGTTTGGATATTGAGTTGGAGCATGCTTTTATTTTTTCAGTTGCTCTGAGCCATTTATGATCACATTTAGCCTTAAAAATGACAGATGCAATTGCATAACACTACACCCACGTCTGCTTTTCCATGCAAAGAGAGCAACTGGTTGAGATGTTCAGACAGGAATTGGAAAGGGGGGAGACGAAGGTGACGGTCCTCAAGCTCTGAAGCACAGTTAGAAATCGCTACTCTTCCATGAAAAAATCCTTTGACTTTTGCCCCCTTCAAGACTTTGCAGGTTATAAATGTGACATGGTGCATTCAAGTGACTTTGTTTGGAAGTAATACCAGAAAGCACGCTGCAGCAAAAATCTGCTTTAGTCAGTGAGGTTTTGTAGGCAACAGTGAAGCAGAATGTGGAAACATAACAGAAATGGCATCTTCACCTTTCACCAGTAATAGTCCTTTTTTCACAGCAGACATTTTGACCTGTTACAGTATGAAATTCACAGGTTTTACCAAAAACGTTAGCGATGGCTTTGTTCTATTTATGTGTCCCAGTTAGCCATCTCAGTGTGACAGTGAGCCAGCATGCAAAATACCAGGACCCTGACTGAAGCAACTAAATGAAACCAACCATGCGTTTATTTTATTATTTATACTTGTGTTTCTCCTTCAGTGACATATCAGAATGTCTGTCTATGATAACATGATTAATGAACAGATGGACCATTACAAGACCTTTCAGACCTTTTTATAGCAGCAACTAGTTGTTGAAGAGGAAAAGGACAAAGAAAAGTTCCCATCATGACACCTTCACTTTTGCAAGACTTGCAGTTGCAACATGTTATGATAAGACTGTAGTCAATACTTTTTGATGACGCAGACTTGTAACCAGTGACCATCGTGGTGTATATGAACATTGTTTGTCAATTTAGATAACTGTGCAATGTCATTAAAGGTCCAGTGTGTAGAATTTAGGAGGATCTCTATGCAGAAATGGAATATAATATCCATAATTATGTTTTCATTAGTGTATAATCACCAGAAACTAAGGATCACTGTTGTGTCTTGGTTACCTTAGAAGCTCGAGCCTTTTATATTTGCAGAGGGAGCTGGTCCTCTTCTTGCCGAGTCCGCCATGTTTCTACAGTAGCCCAGAATGGTCAAACCAAAAAGGGACTTTTATGTTTTTTGCATTTTTTAGCAGCCACTGTAGCTTCTCCTACAAAATGGAAGGGTAGGGTGAGGTGAGGGCTATTCAGTAGGTTACAGTCTGCAACATCACTGCTTGATGCACTGGATCTTTAAAGGAAACATATTATGCTCATTTTCAGGTTCATAATTTAATCTTGGGTTACTGCTAGAACAGGTTTACATGCTTTAATGCTCAAAAAACACATCTGTTCTCTCATACTGTCCAGTGCTACTGTATCCCCCTGTCTCAAACGTTCTGTTTTAGCTCCTGTCTCTTTAAGACGGACTTTGACCTTTTTAACTTTCAAGATCTTTAACACCACAAAACACTGGAGGAAAGGAAGAAGACAAAAAGCACAATACAGTAGGGCTCCTTTAAAGTGAAAACAGAATAATTGTAGAGCTTGGCATAACTGTACTGATTACACGAGTACTAATAAAGGTTTTAGACCATTTGAAATAGTGGTATCTGACAATTTATAATTACGAAGTGACAATTGAAACATTTTCATTAAGTTAATGTCTAATTTTGAATAGCAGTTTACATTGAAATGACAGATAAGACAGTTTATGCAAAATCTGACAATATGGACATAAAATGTTGACTGAATACTGGTATCCATACTGGTTATTATGGTTGTTGAGCTGGCTTTATACTATATACTGGAACATTTCCATTTAAGAAACCCCTTTGACACTTAAACACTAATAAGAAAAACTCACGCTTTGCGACTACATTAATTCACAATTGATTTTCTTTTACAGTTTAATTTAATTATGAAATGATCATAAAGATAAATTATATAAATGGGACTATGAATGGATCCAGTGGCTTTTAAACAGCATGTGTCTCCAGAGGCAGTTCCTGTCGTCACTTTCAGATAATCCCTCCGTAACAAAAACACAGTTGGTGTGTCATTGGCTGTTGAGTCGAAGAAGCCGAGCTTTATAGAAATATAGAAGATCCTGGGGTCTTAATTGAGGGCTGGCAGCAGCCGGACCGTGCCCGATCGATGGCATTTCACTCCCAGTGGACTTTCTTGATATGACTGGCCTATCTGAAAGAACCCGGCCCCAGGAGAGGCAGCTCAAGAGAACAGGAGAGGACTGACAGGCAGGACGCACGCACACACACACTCACACTCACACACACACACACACACACACACACACACACACACACACACACACACACACACACACACACAAATACCTGCTGTCAGGCTAACGCACGTTTGCTTGCTGGTATATACAATGGAAATGCACACACTGATAGACTTGCACACACTCTCTCTCTCTGCTCCTGTTTTTCCTTACCTTTATCCCTCTCTCTCTCTCTCTCTCTCGCTCTCTTGCCTACACCCACACACACAAACACACAAACATACACACACAGCAGGAGGTGAGTGGTATGGCTCGGAGATAAGGCTGTTATCAGACCTTCATCAGGGACGGTTGCACTCTCATCTGTCACAGCGTTTTTTTCTCCATCAACTCCATCAACTCTCCTGCCTGCTCCTCTCTCAGTCCTCCTCCTGTCTTTGTTTATTATGTTTGACCTGTCGGAGGGTGATGAGAGCTATAGGGAGGAACAATATATTTTCTTCTTGACGTTTGTCTTTGTGTGTGATGGCAGTGAACTTGTTGCTCTCTGTAATACAATGTAGATAAAAATTGAGTCAGGTGCTTTTGGAAAATGGGAAAAATAGTACTTCAGAAACCAGAGGCAACCCAGACACTACAGATATAAGAAAATGTATCAAATGAAAGAAACAAACATACCTTACGCGACTCCAGACAAATTTTTCACTCTGGTTGCACTGGTGCGCCTAACATTTTCATTTAGGTGCACCCGCACATAATATAGATGCATCCGATAATGTATTTTAACTTAATTTCTCAACACATTATGTAAATGATTGTAAACAGGTAAAAAAAAAAAAAAAAGGTTGAAATACATATTTTTCTTATTTAAATCACATGTACCAAGAAACTGCCATAATCTCAATTGTTTAAGAAATAAACTGCTAAATTTCAAGTGCACTGCCTTGACAGATTTTTGGGCAAATGTCCGACCAAAATTGTCACATCTGGGAGCCCTGCCTTCGTTTGGAGGCCTGATGAAGACCTGCTGGTCGAAACCTGTAGGCTTTTTTAATGGCTGGCCTTAAAATGATTTAGCCTCTATAATAAAGGCTTCTTAATATTTCCTTCCTTTTTAAATTTTCTTATATTTTGAATTTCTTATATCTCGTTTTTTAAGGTATTCAGGTGGGGTTCATCCCTAAACTCCTGTCCATGTTGAGGGTTTTAGTAAATTGAGGTCTATAATATGGCAGTAATACTAATAAACAGGATCCGAACAAGTGAATGAAGCAGCTTGTTAGTATGGGTGACCTCCTGGTTCCCCATTTTACATTCTCACTGTTGATCCCAGACGCACTGCTCTCTTTGATACTGTGATATGGGATATTACTCCTGTCAGCTGCACATCCAGAGAATGTTAGAAAGGAAAACATTGACACCGCTGTGTATTATAGCTCTTTGGTTTCCGCTGCCAGCCTGAGAAAAGATATAAAAGAAACACCTCAACCTGTTGCAGTTTCAAACAAACAAACAAGCTGTAATATGGTACAAGGGAACATGGCTCAGTAAATATGTTTTATATTGTTGATATTTGTTTATTGGCAACTTTCATGTTGTTCATGGGGGATTTGTAGGATTGCTGTTTGTTGCGGTTCAGTGTGAACCAGTACCACTTGGTTTTTTGAAATTTTACGTACATAAAAACAAAAGTAACAGAGGACGTAAAGTTTTACATTCTTAGAACATGTTTTCTCCCACAGAGAGGAGCTCTGAAGTGAATGCAGAGGAGGATGTAAGACAGAGGCACAATTTAAAGCATTTGGAGAAGAGATAAGATTTCAAATTACCGTTTGAGATTGGGAATGACAGTCCAGTGGAATTGGAGAAGGTCATTCCACCATCACAGAGCCTGCTGGGAAAAGAGAGATGAACATTTACTTAAATTTATTACAACAGTAAATTAAGGAGCAGACAGAAAGAAGACAGGGAAGGACAAAAACAGAACGTCTAAAACAAAACTTCAGAGCTGGCCAGAAAATATCTTAATAAATTGAATTTGCCAAACTCTGCCATCAAACTGGCAGTGTTAAAGTAAGTCTGATTCTGCTGTCTCACCAGTCGCAGCATTTGTGAGCTATATTTTAACTAACCACTCAGATTTGTTAAGAAGCCTGGCAGGTTAAAGTTGCGCAAGTGGGTCAGGGGGGACCACATGAACACACGAACACATGCATCTTTTTTACACCTAGATAAAAGTGTAAATTAATTTTTTTCCCTCTAGAAATAGGTAATCGACTTTCCTCATTCCAGTAAACAAGTTTGCCTTCCTGTTTTTCTACCTCCATGTCAGTGATAACCGTGACCAGAGCCATTATGTGGTCTGTCAGAAACACCTTTAAGGAATTTCTTCAAATTTGGCACAAATGTCGACTTGGACTTGAGGACAAACTGTTGAGATTTTGATGGTCAAAGGTCAACCTCACTTTCACCTCATGTCTGTCCCATTCTTGTGAACACCATATCTCAGGAACATGTGGGGGGAATTTCTTCAAATGTGGGACTAAATCTTTAAGCACAAATACAGTTGTGGCAGTACTCTGTCATAACGCAAAACACATAATACTTTCTTTGACACAAAAAAACACGGTGCCTGAGTACAGTGCTTGTGTGTGTCTAAGTAGATGTCCGCACAAGAAATGTGTGTCTGTGTTAAGTATACTCAGCATCCCAAAGTGATTTTTCTGCATACACACACTTACACTTAAACACACAGAGTCACTATCACGCTCTGATGATACCAGCTACTGGGCATTGCTTTCCTGCCTGTGTCTTATCATACATTAGACCTGGTATAACGGTGTGTGAAGCTTTGATGGTGCTCAAGAAGAAGTATTAGGTTCGATATAATGTGCCGGAGCAACAGAAGCGTCGCGCTGCCAGTATTGTACTGTAAGAGCCCACCGAGCCTGCTGTAAGAGATGATTAATACACTCTTTGATGTCTTACCGCTTGCAGAAATAATCCGTTTAGAATGGCTCTGATGTGTGTGCCTTTGTGTGTGTGTGTGTGTGTGTTTGTGTGTGTCTATTCCAGTGGAGTTCATGAAACTGGACCTCGCTTCTTTGCAGTCTGTCCGTCAATTCGTCCGGAGCTTCAAGGAGCGGGACCTGCCGCTAAACATCCTGGTCAATAATGGTGAGTGATGGAGGTGTCTTGCTCTTGCCGTTTGCTGTAAATGTGGAGAAGTCCATCGAATATTCAGTCAGAAAAGTAGAAATCCTCTGCGGAGAAGTGTAATTTAGATGCTGTCACCTGACTGAATTTAAAAAGGATTAGTGTTAAACTCAGCTCACTGAAAAATATATGTAATAAGTATAATTTCAGCATTTTTGCCAGTAAAGTACTGGAAGATCAAAACTGTGTTTCGCATGTGCTCCGTCAGACATTGACACCACCCAGCATCCTCCAGATGTTTGATTGAACTGATTCTATGTTCTTTAACACTTTTAATGATGTAAGTAGATATTGTTAAATATATTTACCACACAAGACATAGAGATCTTGGAACTGTCTGTTTTTTCAAGTTTACATTTATATTACTACCACTTGAGAGTTAGGAAATTCCTGTTTTTTTTTTTATTGAAAAAGTAAAAGTCCGACATATTTAAATCACTCATAATCTTAATGTCCGGTGAAAATAATTCCCCATTAATTTTATTAAAGGCGCTGTTAGTGATTCTGGAGAGGGATTGTTGAATCTCATTTTGAGCCAACTACCCAAATGAGAACACCAGAATCAACAATCAACTCTCTTTCTGCTATTATATCTGTAGTTGGGTACTAAAGACAGTTTAACGAGCATATTTGATACTAAAACACTTGTGACTCACCAAATGATTAGTGGTGTCACCATCATAGCATCAGTAAACACAACTCATAGAAAAACTTCATAAGGACGAACTCTTCCTAAAGTCAAAAAACTGTTGTTTTATAGTAAAAATAAACACAATGAGACACATACTTATATACTGTTTGGCAGACTGAAGCAGAGGCAACAGGCCAGTTACAGTTCTTATATAAAAAATACCACAAACACGTAACACACACACTCTTCAGACATATTAGAGATGCTTGTTGAACAAGATATTAAGAATATTATTAACCAGATCATGACTGTCTGCACTTCTTGCACCAGTTTTTTTATGTTGTGTGTGTGTAGTTCTGTTTCATCAAGCCCATCTAAGAATTTGGATATTAGTGGTCTAAAAGTTAATGAGCACCATGTTGTGAATAGTTTCAAACTTCACTGAAATGTATGTTTGTGTGCTTTAAATGCTTCTCTACCTGTGTATGTGTGTGCGTGTGTTTCTCAAGCGGGTGTCATGCTGGTTCCTGAGGGCCGTACTGAAGATGGATTTGAGCAGCACTTTGGTGTGAACTACCTAGGACACTTCCTGTTGACCTGGCTGCTCCTGGACACGCTGAAGGATTCTGGGAAATGTGGTTACTTCTCCCGTGTCGTCAATGTCTCCTCGTCTGCACACAGCGTCGGCGATATCAGACTAAATGACCTAAATAGCTTGTAGGCTCACACACACACTCACACAGTCACACATATAAGCAGTCACAGCCAGATCACAGCTGGTCATTTTGTACTGTTGGCTATTTGTCATGCTACTTATAATTACATTGTGCTCAATAAGTTAATTGATGAGATGTGGACAAAAATAGAAAATGATACCATAGTTGTATTAAACAGCAATAATCCCTTAACTGTGTTTGTTTTATTTAAGAACATTTCCAGCTCCAGATTGTCACATTCACCTGTTCTTCCTCTGTGCTGGCATCACGAGCACAAGTGTCTGATTCTCTGCTGGCATTAGGTGGTAACTGTTGGCTCCAGTTGGCTCGTGCTCATTCCAGCTTGCAGCGCTCCTGTCCAGAAGCATTAGCCGCCTGAATATCTTCATTGTGTTGTTACATTACCTCAGCCAGACTTAATACAAGGGATAGTTGTGACCGCATTTTACTTTCACAGAAAAACACGGCCAGAAGCTGACATAATACATTTATTAACAGCATATTAAATAACAAAATCCTGTGTCGCCAGTGAGATGTTGTCAAGACAACTTTTTTGCCTCCGCTTTTCGGACATTGAGAAATTCACTGAGCGTTAAGTCATGTGCCACACCAGCGCAACATTTTTGCCTGATAAAATACAGAATATATATCGACACGAGCCCTAAGCACAGCACGACATTCAAAAGCCACGTACTCCAGCAACAGCCCCGCGCTTTGGCTTAACAGCACTTAATATGATCTGAAATGTTGAAGGTGAGGAACACATTCGCGGGCCAGTTAAGAAATAAAACAAACAAGCAATGGTGCAACAAGTACTGCAGCAGTGGCCACAAGACCTCAGAAAAGCGTTAAGCTCCAGAAGCTGAAGAAATGAACAATACTACAACAGCTAAAAAACCAAACCAGAGTGGCAGGAGAACTTCAACTGGGCAGGCCGTCATTATATAAAAATAATGAGTCTGTGCATCAGCAGGTAAAACAATAGTCAACAGATATGTAAATATAAAAATTACTTTGCATGTTGAAAATATGAGCTGTAAACCTTCTAACAGGAACACAGTGTCTGGAACTCGATGTCCTCAGACTTTAGATCTTTATACGTTTTTGGCACTGTGGCTGTGCAGTCGAATGATGATGTCCGGGCCTCGATTCAGATGCGTCACATCAATGACACTGTGTGTCCTTGTTTACCAAATGTGCCCGTTGAGCCAGAGGATTCAGAGAGGTCTTGTTAAATTTTCCACTGTAAGAAGAATTTGTCCTTGTTCAGCAGAACAAGTTTTTCTTGCGTGAAAAAAATGTTACCGACTGAGGCAACTGTTGATCAGAATGAATGGAATAAAACTGAACTGTCCTTGTTAGGTTTAAACGGAGGCACGTTTAATGTAAAAGTCTGACGCTGTGTCATTCTGTCTCTCTCTTCAGCCAGTGTTATTCAGCCCACGCTGCTTATTGTCACAGTAAGCTGGCCCAGCTGTTGTTTAGTTCCCACCTCCACCAGGAGCTTCAGCGTGAAGGCTCCCCACTGAGCTCATGTGCCGTGGATCCTGGCATGGTGGATACTGCTCTCTATCGCCACCTCTGGATGCCCCTCAGCCTGGCACAGAGCGTCATCGCTCGTCTGCTCTTCAGGGTAAAACACTGTCCAGATTTAAATGTGATGTATTCACACAGAAAAAAATATTAAACTACACTACACATTGAACATTTTTGAACACGTAACTAAACATTAAACACTTCTCAAAAGAGTATTTCATTTTCCAGTAGTGTAACTGTTCCATGGTATACTTTTCAGGGAAATTCCAGAGGATGTACAATATAAATCAAACATGGCTGACGTGGATTACGTTCATGCATTTCCGCTCTCAGTTCACAGCACTTTGTCTCTAACCCTCAAACTTGATTCTGTTACTTTATGCTACCAGAATATTTTAAGAACACCAAGGCTGTCATCTTGGTTAAATCATTTTTTTTTCCCTCAATCCCCTTAACTGCAGTTTATTCCGGCGTTGTCCTTGTGAGGTTTCTCTTAGCTAAATGACTGGAATATAAATGTCGAGTAGGTAAAATTAGGTATTTTCTTTAGGTTTGCAAACCAAAAGATCTGCACTCCAAATGTTAAATCGCATATCAAGGAGCTTAGATTTTTATTTTAGAACTTAACAATTGAGCCAAACTGTGTCCTCCCTCATTATGTCAAGTTAAAATCTTGGATATCTGCAGCAAAACAGTCGCACTAGCAATTATGTTAGCCATTTAAATCAGTAACTTTGCCTTCACATGGTCTGCTCTCCTGGAAAGAGACTGCTCTCCTGTTACATTTTCTTCAAGGAACTCACAGTGACCTGAAAAAACAACCTCGAGTGCAGACATTGTTCAGGATTTCATTATACAGGATAAAACACAGACTCATGCATGTGCTCACACACAATCTATCCACATCGCTGAAAATGTAAGTGCTGATGAAAATCACGACAGGCTGTTTGCTGTGTGTTATATTTTAAAATATATTCCTTGTGCAGCTTAAAGCGCTGGCCGCAGGCTGCTGTTAATGTCCCTGGGATTTAATGGAAGGAGACGTGTGCGTGTTTCAGCCCCCAAAACTGCAATTGTCACAGGCATTTGCCTCCAAGCGCAACCTTTGGGAGGGTTCTGCCCCACATACACAAACACATTAATCACACAAACTCATGCATGTAATCATTAACACTCACACACACACAAAGCGTGATTCTTGCCTGTTGTAACACCTTTTTTTTTATCTCGAGCCATGACATTTAGGTTAATGCAGAGGCAAAGGCTGGACGGTCAGTAGAAAGAAAAAACTGAGAGAAAACATTAGTGAGAACTGTATTCTAAATATAATGCATATAGAGAAGTGCCTGGTACTATGTGCGTAATATTCATGTACATTGTGCAAATTTGCAATATACTACAGAATATATTGATGTTTTTTATCTGTAGTCACGGTGATTTATCGAGTTGTATAAATGTAAAAATAAAATAGCTATACGATGATTCTATTGTTTAAATACGCAGGTGTGTACAAATATGTAGTGTATTTTTAAGACTGTCCTCCTTACAGTTATAATAACACATCATATGGGCTTTTATATGGATTTTCACTGTCATTTCAACTACACACCTAATAATAAAACCAAGATTGACCAATCAGAATATTTAAAAAAAAGACAAAATGATTGTCCCATACACATGCAATAGTATATGTAGTGAAATGAAATGCAATGTGATTTTTCTTACGGTAAAAAAAAAAGGATTTTAAATGTTAAGTATAAAAATTCAAGGTTAAAAACGAAAAAAAAAAAAAAGTATGAAAGCACATATGCCACATGTTATCAAAAAATTGAAACTAAATTACAGTTGTGCAGAGTAACCCTAACCCTTTTAACGTAATTAAACGAGTCAATGTGATGTCTTTAGTCTTTCATTTTATCTCGATGTGGTGTGTTCACTTTCAGCATTTTATATCTGAGTAGACACTGATGGTTTTAGACAAGGAAACAGAGGAGATACACGGCACTGACACTGGTGATGCTTTTAAAAAGTCGATGAAGCCATCAGCACCGCTTGCCAGCATGACGCAATCAATATTCAGATGAAGCGGTCCTTGTAATTGGTGAACATTGTTAAAAAAGTGCAATATCCTCTGTGAGAAAAGCAGTCAAGTCAAATACAATAGAGCAACAGGTGAGCCGGTCAAAGAAGTCCACGTTGCTTGTGCGCAGAAATACAGGTGGAACAATGGATTAGGATGCGCAGGAAGCAATGATTATTATAGCACTGGAAACGTATCACTATCTGCTCGAAATAGATGGATGATAAGAATGGGTTCAGGGAGCTGCTGCTGTCTGCTGTCTTTGGCTGTGGCTCCCAGACCTGTCAGTGACCCGACCAAATATTTAGCCTGCTTGATGTTTTCTATATGTGGCTATTGCCACTGCTGGATGCAGAGTTCACGCTGCTCTTGACATTATATGAAAAAGTCTTCACATGTTGCTAGCAGTGTGGCAGCAGTGTGTATGAATTAAAGATGAAACCAGTCCTTCAGGACATATTGCACTCTATGAGCATTATTTAACAGACTTACTGTCGTGGACGAGGATGAATCATCCGCAAATGGTCTTTGTCTGCTTTTGGCAAAAGAGAAATCACAGCAGAACTCATACTGTGGCCCACAGACTGATTGATTATTATATGGTACAGTGAGAAAAGGGATCAGTACATTTTTAAAGCAATCATAAAACTCAATACTGTAACTGTTACAGTATTGAGGCAGGAAAGGCAGGAGCCTCTCCTTACCAAAAGCCAAAATCTTGATTGCAGCCTTGATCTCTGACTCTGAGACACTTCATTTTAAATGCTCTGTTTCAGTAAGTACTTCCCTTGAGCTGTATTTACATTCAGGAATTGAGAACTTACTCCTTGTGCCAACATTTTCCCCGCTTTATCACCACTCTCAAAATACTTTCCTCAAAGTCTGTAAAGTGCAAATTATGTTTCTTCATGCAATATAGTCCTCAAGTCTGCCCGAGTGAATAGAACTAATTTCTTAAGCTCTGAATTGCTAAGGTCCTCGATACGCTGTTGCTCTAATTTCTTTAGTTCAGCCTTCAGAATATGTTTTTTGGCACATCTATATTCTTTGTTGAGGCGTATCAGCGTCTATATGTGACTTTAAAAGCCTCCCGTACCGTCTGAATAGATTAAACAGAATTCAAATTTACAACAAAGAAATCTGATTTCTTGTCCTTAAAGGTACAATGTGTTAGAATTTTAGATGAAAATATTAAAAAAATTAACTCAAATTATCAACAGAATTGAAACATTACTCTCCTGGTGCTCCGAGCTCACAGTGTGGACGACTAGATGTACGGCAAATCAAGCTAAATAGCTAACAGAAGGGAAGCAGCAGTTAGGGGTCACTCCGGTGATATGCTGCCCCCACTGCTTGTTTTGAGTATGAATTTGACAATTCCTACATATCTCACCTTTATCCTCCAACAATTTAATATTAAAATTTCAATAGAAACGGGAGAATATTACAGAGATGGGGGCGTGATCAGATGTTCATATATTGTCAGAGCTAATTACGATCTTTCTTAAAGTATTTGATGAAAGCAGATAATCTATCGTCAAACATGAGTTGAGAGCTTCGGAATAAAAAGTGTTTTTCCGAGGCAGGGAGTTTGTTGATCAGCGTCCGTCAGGAAGGATGTATTCATGGTGGTGCATGCGCTCTCTCTTGGTCTGATGCTGCCTTTACTTATTTATTGTTTGTATTTTATTTTATTTGTTTTATTTCTTCACTCTTATCTGATCATCTTGCTTCTATATTCTTAAATATTTCTTATTTAAGTAACGGAGAGAAGCCACACAAAGTTTCATTGTAGCTGGGTATAATGACGATAAAGTCTCCAGGGAAACTGCGATAAAGTGCTACATAAGGTTGACTGAGGAAGCTGTTTGGCCAAAATTTGAAGCATATTTTTTTATAAAAGTATTTTTTATTATTTTCAAGAAATCCAGAAGATATGATGTAAATCCCTTTTTTGTCAGCAACTTTGTCTATTCATTTGAAATAAATGTTTTTTCGATAGCAAGACACTTCCAACCCTTGAGGCTCCAATACCTTGGACAGAAAACACTTGTTGTGTTTTAATTTCTTTGATTCAGTCTCGTTCAAGTGGCCTTCTGGAAGCACTGCAACATTACACGCCAAGGACTATAAATGCAAGATTTTTATATATATTGCTTTGCGTTAAGTGGGACCCCACTTACATTCCTTTATATCATTTTAATAACATCGGAACGCATTTAAAACGCTGATTATGTGACATCATTCTCTCTTGGGTTAATAAGGGTTGATGCATCTCAGCTTGAAAGGAAAACGAGACGAGACACATAAGACACATAATAATGCCACTGGGCAAAAACATCAAATAAAAAGGACGTGTTGCCCTTTCAGTGCGACCAGACAAAGATTTTAATCAAGAGCCAACTAGATAATTACAAGGGCGATGGTCTGACATTATTTTTGCAACTGGAAAGTCATAAGCAAACGTAATGAGCCTGTTGTCATGGAGATAAGCTGTTTTGTTTTATTTTATTTCCCACAAAAAGTGATCCAGGAAGTGCCACAACCCCTCCATGTGTGAACGGACCTTTAAACTACAGACAGCAGCGTGAATAATGAAGCACGAGTTGTGTTTCCCTGCATCGTCGCTCGTAATGAAAAGTATAGCCCCGCAAGCAAAGTAATAATTCATTCAGAGAAACAATTAAAATTCATGTTTGGAAGTATTGTGCAGTACGACAACGCACACACACACACACAAAGCATGCAAGCACACTGTTGATGCTCGCAGGATGTGATCCCCTCTGTGCTCTGAAACCTGCTCCTGGTCTCACAGCTGACACTGAGATCATTGTTAAAATGCATCAACACTAACACGCACACTTATGCATGCAGACACAAACACACACACGCATACACACACACAAACACACACAGACCCTGAGCTCTCTTTTCACTGACACTAACATACAGTGACATCAGCCCTCCTCTGGCATTCACACACACACCAACACACACACACTGGGGCACTTTATTTGTTTGTTGCAGTGATAACTTGTTGTTGAAGTTGTCATCCCGCCATCACCCCAGTCCTTTGGTGTGCAGTTGTTTTTGTTTTATTTAGATGTGTATATATATTTATATATATTTAATGATGTGTGTGTTTTCCTCAGACTCCCGCAGAGGGCGCTGCCACTGTGCTGTACGCCGCTCTGTCACCGGACCTGGAGGGGGAGTGCGGAGGAGGCTACTGGGCCAATGGGCGCCGGGAGATGACAACACCGCCGACCTTTGACCCCCAGCTGCAGCTGAGCCTCTGGGAAACCAGCCTCCGGTTGTTGGGCCTGCACTAGCATGGGACTAAAGGACGTCTAACTGGACTTAGCACTCGGGCCAACCAGCCACCTTCTCCTTCTCCCCTTTTCTCAGTGTTCTCCTCTCCGTGCGTACCTCACATCGAGGCGTTCCTAGTCATTTTACGTTGACAATCTCATATCCCACCGCTGGACTGTGATTGGTTGTTTGGAGAGTGAAGACCTCTTTTTTTTTGTTCCAGACCCGCCAAAGAAGGGCTACAGGGAATGGACGATGTTCTTTTTGTCTTTGTTTGCAAACATGTTACACACACGTACACACACACACGCTAAGGTTATATCGACATATGATTTTGTTGACATTGCTGACATCGGGCTTCAGTTTTAAACAGATTATCAGTTGTCATTCATCTCTGATCTGATAAAGTTTATTCCCCGATCGAAGCTGAACTCAGATGTCGTTCCACGGTGTCGTGTTCAATGACAACCGCCTCACTCTGCCTTAATGTCATTAGTCTGGCTTTGGGTGATGCTTCTTCAGAGGCTTTTCCATCCTAAAAGTAAAAATTAAGGCAAACAGTAAAATGCTTTTTGGACTTCCATTCAAAGGCTGAATTTTGGCATAGTATACTGACTTCAAATTCACGTCGGTCAAACCTTAGCACACACACACACACACACATGCAAACACACACATTTCACGCATCATGACAATGATCTGATCTTTCAAACCTGGACCCGCCTTGCCGTGGCAGGGGAATGTGATGTCAAATCACATCGTCTTACCATCCCGCTCTTTTTAAGCACTTTATTTTCGTCGGTACATTCGTGTTGACTGCTGGTACGTGTATGATAAGCTGTGTTTTTTTCCTGCTGTTTTCATGAAGATGCTGGGAAAACAATATCAACTCCTCTTTCCTCTCTCTCTCCACGGCTCAGCAATCCAACAAAAGACGCTCCTTGACTGGACTGATCGGGGGATTTGGAGAGGGAAGAGATCGTATGTAAAAGTTGGCCTAAATGTGGAACAGTTCCCCCTATAGACCCTGAGAGTGACGAGGCATTCGGTTTTGTTCTGGGGGGATTTTCTTTGCTGTCATTTTCTGAAGGATTTCCAGTCGTTTCTGTTTCGCTTTTGTCTGCTCAGAAACAAAAAAAGACCGCCACTCCACTGTCCCAGTTTTCCTTTGTGATCTGTGTTAATCGGTTTTACTGTGTCTGTGATACCTGTGTGTGTTTTATGAGTTAAGAATTAACTCATGCTATAGACCCAATTCATGTTGATGGATAGCACAACAATGGCCGGTCCTAGAGGAACAGCAGTGGGAAGATGAGGGAGAGAGGGAATGCACCTTTTTTATTTCCAGTGTTAAAGCTGTGATTGGTTCCTCATTGCTGCTGCTGCCGCTTCCTCACTTGGCGCAGCTCCCAGTGCATTGTGGGATTGAGATTTCCCAGTGGTGAGAATCAAACTCCATCTGCTGAGCTGACACACACACACACATACACACACACACACTCAGAAACAGTGGAGGCAGTACATCCAGGCACAGGCTTATCTAAACAAGCACACAGCAAACAAACACGTCTGTTACTCATGCAGGAAAATACTCACACACACACACATACACACGCCGCCATAATACCATCTCCACTGTGATAAACCATTTTAGCTGTGAAGATGAAAAGTTTTATCTGAAATTAAAAAGTTTTGGCTAAAAATCCTTCCCCACATGCCATCCCATGGCTATAAGTGTCTGTCGTTGCTTTGAATACTGCCACTGAGCATCCAGCATTCGTTATTATCTGCCGTATGTGAAGCAATAGTATCACTGTGGTAGCTAATTCAGCCAGTAGCAGAGAGCCAGACACTCAGAAAAGGAAAGAAAGAAAATATATAAATGACAAAAGATACCAGCTTCAAGTTACCCATATATCAGGTATTCAAAATGTCTACATGTATGAAAATATCTAATGAACACATTGTCAGTGTGCATTGTTTTGAGTGGTTTCTGGAAAATCTACAGTTTTTCAAGCAGTTTGAAGATGTGTCCCAGTTCAGGGGCTGGATCCTCTGAAGGATGTGTCCCTCAGAAGTCCAGGCTGAAACTGCTCCTCTCCCCTACATGCGACAACGGTTTAGACTCAGAAATACATCTGATGGTGTGTTCAGGCGCTCCTTGTCAACCCATAAAGTTGAAAATGTCCATGTTTATTGTAGGATGTTATCATCAAAAAAGCAACAAATGTCAATGCAACACTAGGCAAATAGTGGACCAGGTTAATGGGAAAAAAAGCATCCATATTACTTCCATTGATTTGTAATGCCCTGTGATTAACATGCCCATGCTGCAAATAGTGGAGTTCAGGCCTGGCTTCCATTATTTACAACCTTTTGTTGGTTTAGTCCATGTGATATGTTTACCAGCGATAGATCACCTTAACACAAGTATAGGGCTGTGTATCGGTACTCAATACCTTTAATCTATCGATGGAAATAACCCTGTACCAAGGAGTAGTACCAAGGAGTGGTGGTGGCATTTTACACAACTTAATGCTTCTCTTCACATGATGGGGAAACGAGAGAACAATACCCAGTCCTACACTTGTACTTGGTAAATATGACATGACTGTGTGAATTTATGAGTAGAAAAGGATTGCCTGAACGCAGTACATAATGGATTGTTGACTCGTGTCGTCCAATTTTGGGTAAAATAAATAGCAGTGTTTCATTAACTTTTTTTGTGGAGGAGCCTTTGTAATTGTATGAGTCTAGTAGCTCATTATGAAGAAATGCATCTCTGGAGGGTCGATCTTTAGACTAATGCTGTGTTCATGTCATATGGGATGGATGGTTGTGATAGAGAAGATTCCCATGTCCACATGACCTGACAACTAAAGACTGTTGTTATAAATACTATTAAATGACAGTACATCCATTTGGGGTATCCTTGACAGACTTTAGCTGATGTTTAGCATCCATTTTTGTTTGGATTTTAGGCATTTCCATGTAAGACACGAGAAAAGTTTCTGAGTAATAATGACTTGATTACTTGGATGTTGATGTGAACAGCCTAAACCTGACAATATGACTTGAACACAACACTGCTCTAGGACAACACCTCAGAGTTTAATCTGATTGGCTCTTATTGTTGAATTACTGAATTCTGTCCACCTCATTTTAATGAGAGTATCTGATTCCAGTTCAACCCAATCACCAGGATAAATGCTAGCAATGTACGTTTCTGCAAACCATGTATATGTTTAAACTACTTTTCTTGATGTCCAATTTTTAATTTTACTCTATGACAACGCTGTGCTTGTGGTCTGGTTAGGTTTAGGCACAGTAACCACTTGGTTAGTGTTAGGAAAACATCCTGTTTTGGCTTACCTGGTTCTGTGGCCACAAAGAAATGGCTGGAAATTTCCCAGACGTCTAGTTAAAGGTAAAAGGTTTACAGCCTCAAACTGTCCTGATGACTTGTCAAAAATATCTGGTTGTGATACCATTAAGACCGCTAAAAATATTCCATGGTTTCCTGTTTCCAAATGTCGAAATGCCTTGCACTAGAACTATCCAGTGGTTTCACGCTCAGTCTCTCGCTTGGCAGCCACCTAGCCATCACGCCATCACCATCCCCTCCTCCATCTGACATGAAAGTCAGGTCATATACATGTAATATAAATGAGATATAACACATATTGTATAATACGTAAATACGTTGATCTGATACACATGAAACGTACAAATGTAACATAGCCGTGGTTTGCAGAAATGTACGATGCTAACATTTTTATCCTGGCGAGTGGTCCAGCCAATCAGTTCAGCTTTAAACTCACCATTATTTTGCAAAATATCACAAACCAGACCCTCAGTGTATTAAAACGAAGTTAAACTCATCCTTATTTAAAGCTGAATGCCCTCAGAGGTGCGGTGTTTTTTTCTGGTGCTGCAGTTGTGTGGGAATTGACTCTAAATGCCAGCAAAATTCATCAGTTTTTGAGATCTAATTTTTCTCGTCGCACTGCTCGGAAACAAACTAGTTATCGCCTCAGTGCTTCTTTGTTTAACTGTGTGGTTCCCCGAGGCTACTGCAAGGTACTGACTAAATAACAGAATAACAAACAAAACCAAACCCAGTCCTGATTAAACAATTGCGCTCGCTTTCCTTCACACAAATAAAAACACCAGCTTACTACTTTTTTTGACAGTCGATGTTTAAAAACCTGAGCGGGAACGAGAGAGAGAGGGAAAACGTCACCCACTGTCATTCCTATCTGAGCACAAGGTTTTCCAAAGACGAGACGAGCAGGAGTGTGAGGGTCTGTCCTGGTGTTCTCCTTGTGTCAGTGTGCAGAGGAGGGCTGCTAAATTATCAATGAATTACCTTGTTATATATTTAGCGTACTCCTCCTGAAGCGCTCCACACAGACAGGACAACACAGTGAACTCTCTGAACTTGAATTGCAAATATAGAAAAAGAGCAAAAAAGAAAAAAACAGCTGAAGTAACCGTCTGTGATATTGTCTGTGTGTGATTTACTCGTATATGATTATTTCAAAGCATTGTCACCCACTGGACATTGACAAGTGGAGCTGTATGTAGACTGACAATGCTCTAATAGCCATTCTTCTGTCTGACCTGGGATTACATTTATATTAAATGTTTGGGTCCCAAGTTCTGCAAATCCTAAATGTGTATATGTATAGGAAGAGAGATAATATAAAGATGTATACAGGGGGTCAGCAGATGAACTGAGTGCTCACTCTGGTAGAGAAAACACATCCGTATCCATCCCCCCTATAACATTCTCTCCTTTAGTGTGAGTGCAACCTTTCCCTCGAGTCCCTGCAGGGCTGCAAATCGAGGATGTTCCCACCTCAGATCCGGCGTAAACACTCAGTCCATCTGGGCCCCTGGAGGATTTACGAAAAGTGCAAAATGTTTTTATTTTTAATCATTATTTTGTTGTTGTTGAGATACACATCTTATTGCTTTTGCCGTGCCTATGAAGAAAATCTCCCTCATATATGTGTAACTGTGAATTTTTCATGTAGAATATGAGCTCGTAGAAACTGTGATTACCGTCTTGTCCTGTGCATTGCTGTAAGTTTTTTCTCTCTTTTGGAGTGATTGGAGTGTACGTGTGAGTGTGTGTGTGTGTGCGTTCGTGTGTGTGTCTAGATAAGGGAGTTCATGTCCATGTTTTTTGTCAATGGTTGTGACATTCCAGCAGCAGCCGCCACCTTTTCTATTATCCAAAGCTTCTCAATAAACATATCATTGTGCCACTCTGGCTCTCCCTCCTTTACACTGTGTGTGAGTGAGAAACTGTCAGACTGATGACACGCAGCATGAGACAGCCAGCCTCCAGCGCAGTCTGAACTTTGGAGATATTCTCAGATCCATCAGTGACACACACACACACAAGCACACTTACTATCAGGTCACTAGGATTAACTCCTTCCTGTCATACATACTTTAGAGATTTAGTGCAGTCTTCAAGTATTTCACTGCAAATACCTTCAGAAACTACACAGTGGTGGGAATGTAATGAAGTACATTACTCAAGTATTGTATGTAAGTACAAATTTAAGGTACTTATACATGTATTACTTGGAGTATTTTTGTTCTAAAACATATTCAAAACATACCTGGAGCTACATTTTCCTGATTATACTTACATACATTGTCAGTGCAGGACTATGTATTATTTTCAGTGTGGTATTAGTAGCCTACTTCCTCAATGAAAGCCATTATTTCACATACATTTCACATGTTAACCACTGAAAATTAGGAATTAGCACCCTGTCATATGGAAGTCCATTTAAAGGGGGAAAAAATGCTTTAAAACTCTTAACCTTGATAAGAAAAAAATTCCCATGGAAAGTCAGAATTATTTCTGATTTTTTTAGCTCATAATTATGGCTTTTTATATCATAAATCTGACCTCTAATTCCTCTATTTTGACTTTTTTCTATCTCATGATCATAATGTTTCATCTCATCATTATGACTTACCATGGGAATATTTTTTTCGTCAAGCTCAGTTTTCATCTTTTTTTTTCTTTAACTGGCAGAAATGGGCTTCTATACCATAATGCTCTGTGACAGGTATTAAAAATGTTGAGCAGCAGGCGTTACTGACTTTGATTTTGGATCAAAATGTCAAGAGCAAAAGCTTAGTGACTTTATCCTATAAGAAAAAAAATCCTCTCCTGACAAGAGTGGTGTCTTTTATGATGAAAGTGCAATCATCCACAGTACACAAGGTGTCACTGAGTGAATTGATGAGTAAGAAAATTATATTCTTTGGTCTTTAAAGTCACCAGATCTCAACCCAGCTGACCACCTACGGGAGATTTTGGAGAGTCATATCTCAGAAAACCCACAAATCTGAGAAGCAAAGCAAACACTCTGCACTAAATATATTCATATATCTTGGTCCCATAAGTGCAACAAATGAATCAGACTTCTCTTTTTCTGCATATGTGACATGAAGTTTTTGTTAGAAGGAGCAGAGAAGAGCTCTTGTCATCGTGTCCAAAAGAAAAGTGCTATTGAGACATTTAATTATGCAGCAGCGCCGCACGGCCTGAATCAAAACGCTGGGAAAATGTAAGTCAACTCATCAAGGTGCATTTGAATGGCAGGCGAGCAGCGTTACATCATGTACACGTCGACTTGTGAGAATGAATATCTGACACAATGAGGAGAATGAGGTGCTCTCACATACAATACTGTGTGTCTGCTCTAAATTGACTGTCGTCTGGGCTCACTCAGGCAGAAAACAGAGAGGGAGAGACAGAGAGAGCAACCTGAAATGACAAAATGATCATCCTCATTTACGACTTGGTAATTGATGCTCATATACTCGGGACAGATTATGGTTTATAACAGTGAGTTTAATCCTCAAAGCATTCTAAACACACTTAATAGGTCCTTATTCAAGCACTAAGTGGCAGCTCTCCCTCCATAAATTCCTTATGGGAGATTTAATGAACTCATCGCATCCACACTCATAAACGAGGAAGTGGCTAATAAGCATTCATTTATGTAATTACCTCCAAATGACTGAGAGGACATTATTATTCATGGCAATATTCAAGAGGGACCTGGTTGTGCACAGTCACTCACCTGTTTCACCTGCAGTCCCACAGTCCACTCAGTGCAGCGCTCCACAGCCTCAAGGATCATAGGTTTCTTACTGTATTGCACCAAATACTACGGAAGCCTTCAACAGCCATATGTTCAATTACTTTTTTAATGCTGTTATCTTGAGATCACAAGTTAATTATTATATTATCTTGAGACAATAAAGATGGTTTTCTCGTGATAACAGATACATTTGTCTTATCATCCCGAGATAACGAGATAAATTCAAGACAAAAAAAACAACTTATGGAGGCGTTGTGTCATTATAAATTATCTTACTTTATCTCAGGAAATCAACATTTGTAATTCTGTGATAATGACATAAATATCTTGTGATCTCAGTGTGTTGGATCTATGATGCATTTACTGTAGGGCTCCTATAAAAAACCCAGTTCATCATTTTAATGGTAATTGTTTGACATAACTGTAATTTTATTTTACATTTTAAGTATTTTATCTATGGAATTATCTACCAAAATTGCAAATTTTAGGTCTTTTGAACAAATATATTTTAGTTTACATATTACTATCTTAATTTTCCTATCAGATTATCTTCATAATCATCAAGTTTTTAGTGGGTATTTATTAGCTTATTGTGGTATTGACTTTTCTTTGTCAGTAACAAAATCCACAAACAGACACCAGAGAGTTCGGATTGTGCAGTCATACCTTTTTCTACATAAGTGCTCGATACAGGAGCCCCCCAGGGCTGTGTGGTCAGCCCACCCCTGTTCACACTGTACACCCATGACTGCGCTCCCAGACATCAGGAGAACGATGTATGTGGACGACACCACCATCATACAGCAGACCGCATTACAAACTATGATGAGAGTTCATATCAGGAGGAAATCAACAATCTTGCAGAGTGGTGCACAGAGAACAATCTACTGCTTAACATCAGCAAAACCAAGGAGCTGATTGTTGATTTTTAGAAAAAAGGAGGCAAAGACACACACCCTTCTGCATCAGTGGAGCTGAGGTGGAGCAGGTGAACATTTTTAGGGTCCTTGTAATCAACATCATAGAGAACCTGTCATGGTCATCACACATCTCCACCCCAGTAAAAAGAAAAAGCACAGAAAAGACTCTACTTTCTCAGAACACTTAAGAAGGCTAAATTTCAGAGCTAAATTCTTGTCATCTTGCATCGGAGCAATAGAAAGCATCCTGACTGGAACCATTACAGACTGGCATGGATCGTGTCTGTGTCACCTCCCACCACCACAGGACACCTTGCCAGTAGCTGTTGAGAGAAAGATGAGCGATTGAGCGTTATCACTCATTTTCTTCATGTCATTTCAAGGATTTAAATCAGTGAGCCTCTGATCACAAATCACCGCCAACCTGTCCACAACTTTTGCTTGGAATCTATCAGACATGGTTAATTAGTTTTTTCTCCCCCTGATCTGAGGTCAGTGTCCAAAACAGATGTTTCCAACAGATGTCTAATAGGGGCACTGAGTTTTTATCAGTGACTGGAGGGAAAAACCAGAATGACCTTTTCTTTGACCTTCAGGAAACTGAGAGGAACAGGACTGAAAAACAACAGCTACAGTGTTATGAACATAGAGTTGAGTTGAACACAGAAAATATTTCTGTATATTTTGGTCATCTCTTATCTGGTTGATAGAGAAACGAAACCCTGTGTTACGGTCATGAACCATGACTGTTGCTGTTTTCGCTGGTTGGCCTCTATGGTAGATAAAATATAAGTGACCTCTATGGTGGCGCAATGTGTAAGAAAACATGATACATTACCCTCTAGGGTGACCATGCAGTGGAGAAAACATGATTCAGTGCACGGTTGCACATGCAGCTGTTGACCTTTTTTATCTTTTAGCTTTGGAACAATGCATTCTCCAGCTCATCCAAAAGTTTCAAAAACAAGAGTTTGCTTTATTTAGTTTATGTCGACTTTTAATGAAGTGTGTTTTACGATGTGTTAACGAAGCATTTCAATGACAGAAACGTGAATTCAGGAGGTTTACGGTTATATGTTTCTGTTTAGTAAGGAAAGCAGAAGTAGAATATTTCATTACTTGACATTGCGTGAGTTTATTTTGCTAATTTTATTCCACTAACAGCTGACTTGTATCTGCCATGAACAAATACATTTGTGGTCATACCGTTTTTGTCCACTGGGGCAAAAACAAATTAAACTTCTCATGGCAGCTTTAAGTCAGCATGACCTCACTCTACAGTGGAGAGAGCGACAGAAACTCACACGTTGCCCTCCCAGTGGAGAAAATGTGATAAAGTGCACTAATGGGTGCCCTTAAAATGGAGAATGACACAGTGCCGTATAGGCTGCCCTACATACTACAAAAAGGACTGGAACAGGTCCGACACTTCTCTGTGTTGAACAAAGGCAGCCGAAGAAACGACAAAACCCTCAAAAACAAATGAGGATCTCTTTTCCCTCGGAGTGTGAGAGAGGTCTGTCTGTCTGCAGCTCTACCTATTAGCAGGCTCTAAGTGTGAGATTAAGACAGCCATTAATCTTCCAGGCAGCGGTGGTTTGTGGGAAAGGCCTGACAGCCCAGGGCTAAGTGATACATGGACCTTGTCAAGGCCCCTGATGGAGGGATAGATGGGTGGACGAAAGGACACACACACAGACAGACACACACCTTACCTGACCAATAAGGTGTGAGAGGTGAAAGATGGCTGCAGACATGGTCAGACTTTAGATTTTACTGCACGAAGCATCCAGAAAGCGGTGGAACTTCAACAACAAACTTCCCACGATATTATATAAATACATTTATATATTTAATATATAATTGGTTATATTTAAAACCGATCTAACACAGCCCCTGTTGTTCTATATTCCTCTGCTTTTCTGTGCAACAACACCGATAATAAACAACTTTCGGACAGACAGATAAAACACAGAGGTCGACCCTGCTTCAGAATCTGGAACAGGTTTCTGCTCCAATAAAAAACTGCTCCTCTCACCTCACAGCAACACACATTTCTCACATTTCTCACAGGTTTTCTGTCTGGTTTGTTTGCTCTGCATCTCAGTTAATCTCTTTCTAATTATGGACCATTCTGTGCTCTCTAATTGTGCAGCCAGATTGGTTTGGTTTGGACTCGGGTTTATAGGCAGCGGTTGGAGCGGGGCCAATAGAAATACAGATGGAGACCTCAGCTCTATATTTCATACTCAACACTGTTTGTTCTCATAAGTGGTTTTTTTTTGCGTCATATGATTTTGTATTCAGTATAGTTTTGCTATATATTGAAATATTTTGGGTTTGATGAAACTATATTTCTCTTTGATGAATGTTAATGCACAATACCATATGCTATTAGTAGCCCTTTAAGATGAAATAACGCTAATGCCAATTATACATCAGACGACAACAAGCAGAATGTGCAAAACCAGTAATAAAATACAAAGAGTGAGCTCCAAGCTTTTGTGTTTGTGGTGATGCAAGTATAGATTTCCGGTGAGGTGAGATGAAATAGCTTTGAATAAAAGGTCTCTCCTTCACCTTATTGTAATCCAGCCTCTAATCCAGGGCGCCCAAACTTTTTCCCTTAGAGAGCTAAAACTGAGACTTAATGATGGGCCACAGGCCAAAAGCAGCGTGCGTGTCTGGCATGCATTCCTCTCATTCCTCTGGTTTTTAGAAGTTTAATATATATAGTTTTTCCAGACACCTTATCGCTGACTAAAGTAACCCGAACAGCATGCACTTTTCTGTGCCTGCAGGCACGTGCTGGTACTTCTCACAAACACTCACTTCCTCACTTCCTACGACAAACCTGCTAGACTACATCACAGGCAGGTTACCCACAAAGAGGTAGGGATCAGTAAGGCCTAGTTTTGTTATATTGATTTGTGTTTGTCTGGCACAACCACCTCATCCCATCCACCCCAGCATTTTAGGAAGAAGCAGAAAAAAATCACCTTCATTTTCACTTCTTCTTTGAATCCTTCAGTGTCTTCGGTTGTCGTGTTATGTCTCCGTTAACACGTATTTTCACAAAGGAGACCCAACACACTGAAAAAAAAATTCAATTATTTGTACTGTAGCTTGAGCAGGAAAAATACTGTGATTGGCCTTCGGTAACCTACAACACAAACAAAGCGGCTCACCTTGCAGAGAGTGTAAGAAAATAAATAAATCCTGTCTCGACCACAGTAAACAAACACAGTGACCTGAATTACATCGCAATTTATTGTTTTATTTCACCAAATTCAACATTTACTGCCATAATTTGTCTAATGATGCATCATTTTTTAAGCCAAATACTGTGTCAAACCAATTATTCTGGCGCAGGATTGGTTTCCCTGCCTTCCTCTTCCCGTTTCCACAAATGCAGTGGGGATTATGTGTTTACAGTGGTGCATTAGTATCATATCACGGTCACAGTCAGTGTGTTTAAGAATTTACAGTATGAGGGGTTGAGAAGGTGAGCGCTGGCATACTGCTCAGCTTTTCTTTGTGTGTGTGTGTGTGTGCATGCCTTACTATCACTTAAGAAACACACGCGCACTTATATACACACTGAGACGCTCGCAGAGATGTACTGTAGGAGAGGATGGGATTTACTGTCTAAAAATGGCCAAAGAGGACGAGGAGGAGGAGGAGGAGGAGGAGGAGGAGAAGGAGGAGGAGACGAAGGCAGGGTAAGTGAGAAGATATGTGGAAATGTTGCGAGAGAGGAAGGGGGATGTATTCCTCTCTGAGTCGACATGGAGAGGAATAAGAGCAGTAGAGGGAGAGAGAGGAAAATAAAGGAAAAACAGAAAATCAAGAAATGCAGGAAAAGCCGGAGTAACAGAAAATTAGCTGTCATTTTCTAAGTGAGATTTATATATTTGTTGGACAACAACGATGAACCAATAACTCAGATCATTTATTTAAGCCTGAGTAAAAGGGAATGTCCATTTTTCTTTTTGTGTTAAGGGCTCTGCAACTACACACACACACACACACACACACACACACACACACACACACACACACACACAAGGACACACACGGACACAGCGAGGTCTGGCCCGTCTGAAAAGCTGATGGCACAACAATCTCCAGGGCACAATGCTTCACTCCACCCACTCATCTCCGCTGAGAGCACTGAGAGAAGGAGAAAGAAGAAGGGGGGAAAATGGAGAGGTGGGAGGGCAGAGAGCTGCGAGAAAAAAGAGAGAGAGAGAGGAAGAAAGTGGAGGAAGGGACAGGAAAATGAACACAGAGTGGGCAGAGAGACAAGGGGAGGAAAGGAAATAAGAAGAGGAAGGGGAGGAAAGTGCAAGAGGAAAGGGGGCTGGAGGAGGAGGAGGATGACACAGTGGGGGGAAGAGGAAGAGGAGTGTATGTTTGCGTCACATCTGCAGTGGAGGAGAACTGCCTGACAGTCATCAGACGCCTGCTGAATGACAATCTCCCCTCCTCTCTCAGGTGGCTGCCTTTTCCCTCCTTCCTTTTTCTGTCTTTTCTGGGAAGAAAACACTTCGCCTCACTCGCCCTGTACCGCGTCCTTGAAAACTCACAATGCGGGGTGATTTTCACACCTGGCAATCCATCTTTTCAACGGCAATATGAGCTCCTGTAGCTTGTACGGCCAGCCAATACCACGTCATCACGGTCGATAAACTATTACAGTCGAATCGATGCTCAGCAGGAGACATGAATTGAATACAGTCAAGGTGCACCTGCTGTAATCTCCAGCCATCAGCTGCCACAGTGCTAAAGCAGAAAACGAGGGATGGGTAACAGGTTGTGGCCTTAATGATGACAACTATGTGACTGAATTTGTAAAGAGTTTCCTAACAGCCTGTAAGTGCAGTCTGTGAATTGTTATTGGAGGGTTAATGGGCAATAACATTATGAATAATGTTTATGTGACAGGTGTTTGGTTAAAGCAACAGTGTGACATTCTGGGGGAATACGCTTTGACGTCAATCCCACAGTCTGATGAGGAGATCGATTAATTAAACCGCTGTTCGGTGCAGGATGTGTTTACAGAATACAGGAAGTAAGGGGCTTTGGACAGATTCCCAGCAGTGGCTCCATCAACTATAAAAAGAAAAACAAAAGACGATGTTGAAACCTAGAAAATGGCTACACAGTGTTTAAATGTCTTCTAATTTTTACATTACATGTCCCTGGCCCGTGGAGACGCTGTGCACACTACTGCCCCACAAGCCTCTTGATGATGATTGGACTCCCGTGATTAACAGATACTGTATATTGACGTGGCAGATGATACAAAATACATACATGCTCTTTTCCTTTTAAACTTTCTGTAAGAAACGATAATTCTTCTCCCCAGGACATCGGAAATGTATATTTGAAATCTTCAGTATTTCTTTCTCTTCTCTTCTCCATTTCCATTTCTCTTTTCTCTCACTCACTGAGGGGGACAAGGTGCCACAGTGCAGCGCCAGAAACAGGTTATGATAACGAAAAGGGGAAAAAGGGTGAGATAAATCATAAATCTGTCATAAATCAGAGAAATACAGGAGAATTGTGACCCCGGGAGGCAACCGAGAGAGGGCAATGAAAAACTGGAGTCTCTGTGAGGGTTGGTAAGTATGGATGTAAGCCAAACCTCTAGTAATAAAATATGACTACCTCAACCACATGAAAATGAATTTGCATAACAGTCTCCAAAATTAACACACAGTTGTATCCTCATGTAAATTCTGCAGTGCAATGCCTACTGAGACTGATGCAAACGTGTGACATTTGTGTCATTTGCACATCTGCGAGAGTTGAGGTCATGACGTTAATGTCGCTGATGTCCGGACATTCATAAACAGTAATGGAGGAGAGGATAATAATCGCTAAACGAGGCTGTTTACGGACAGCCAGAACTGTACGATGTAACTAGACAGGACAAAAAGGGAGCTGGTGTGAATGAAAGTGAGCTAAGAAGTCAGACTACCTTGTAAGTGATGGAAATATGTTTCAGCACAGCTTAGCCCTGATCGATCCGAACTCCATTCACAGAACAAGCATTTTAAAAGTAGTTTGCCTGTCGTCTAACCCACAGACCGGACAAAACATGAATTCAGGCTTTTTACTAGGCTGCATTATGATGTTGTTATTTCGGTGTCCTTTTGATCCATTTATGGCAGTCAGACCACAGCAAAATGGCATTGTTTTGGGTTCTTACCGATGTGGTAAAACAGATTAATTCAGTCTATGTCTACACACCTATTAAGAAACACCTATTAAGCACAGGCTGAGAACAGGGCACCGGTCAGACTCAGGTAGCCCTCGACAGTGTCTTGGTGTCGTCTCAGTCTCAAATCTTGATACTCTTTTGTCTTGGTCATGACCTGGTCTCAGTTTATTGTCACCTTATTCAAACTCTTTTCGGCCACGTCTTTAAATGGGACATGTGACACATATCAATGATGCTGGTGTCCTCAGTGGTAGCTGTAGGTCTTATTGTTGTGGTTGCGTCAGTTGATTTTCCTCCTCTAACCTGTTAATCTGAAAATATTCAAGAAGAGCTGCACATTCAGGAGAAAACAGGCTAAAATAAAGATGACTCACCGATCTCAACACTGTTTTTCAAGTTTACAGTCTTTGGCTGTTGGCGACACAGCCACCTCTTTGTTTTCCACAACTGTCATCTGTCAGGGCCTCCACGCAGTCAGTTCAGCCATGTTTATTTGAGTCCCGTCACCGTTAATTAACAAGAGCAGATAATGACGTGCTGCTCTGCCGAGGGTTTGACAATTCTTAGCAAACTGAATCAATGTTTGAGAAGCTGTGCCATTCAAGTTGTTGCTCTTGCTCAATTTGAAGTCCGCTGAATGAAATCCATTAAAACAATTCTTTTCTTTGCCTCCGATGGATTTTGACAGAACAATTTTTATGTTTTTTTTTCTTCACTTTTTTTTCAATTTGTCAGAACAAAAATACTTTGCACAATACAGTCTTTTCATTTGTACTGTTGTATTGAAAATCACCGCAGGCTCCAGATTTCAACATGTCACAAAAAAACATGATTAGAATTTCAGAGTTCATTGATCTGGTGCTTATTGAGACAGTAAAGTGAACGAAGCACAGAAAATAAACTGCTGTGTTGTCGTCTTTGAGACTAAAACCGCAGAGATGTCACGCCTCGAGAGAGACAACTCACCTCGAGGTTTTCTCCACACCCACAAAGTGTCACCTTTTAAGGTTTTATTGTGTAGCTGAAATTGCAAAAGAGGGAAGAATTCACAAAGGAGACTGAAGTGATTAGACCCCATCCGGAAATTAATTAACAACCTGTGAAGACAGCAGATGACTATTTTCCCCTGGTGGTTCAGTATCGAGATGATGACGGTGGTGAGAGGACTTCAGAGATTTCCTGCAAGTGACCGATGAAATTATGAGAAGATCTCATTAATACACGCAGTCACACATCTGAAAAACACCTTACCTGTAAAAAGTAGATACACGTACAAATGGCCTCACACACACCTCAAACATGAATTTATACAGACAAGACATTTTCCTGTCTTTTTACAATCTTTTAAAGCTGAAATGTCTATAGTTTTTCAATGATCTACTGTTGGACTGCCCTGAAATTTGCTGCAGACATACACTTTTCTCTCGTTCACATTATACATGCCAAACGTTAACATGTTATCATCGTCAGGAGTCCTCCGCGTTGCACCGTCATGTTTCTACAGTAGCCCAGAACGGACAAACCAAACTGACTCTGGAGAGGACGTTTTCTGTTTTAGCGTTTGACTGACATCTCATTTGACCACGCCTCTATGCCCGTACAGTTGCCTACAACAGCCAACGAGTGATTGTAAAAAGGAGGCCCACGGATGATTGACGCATAACGTAGCCAATGAGATTTCAAAAGGGTTTTTTAATGGGCTTTTGAAGACCTAAACATAGAAGTTATGCACGTTGTATTGTTCCTGTCTTTTTGTTCATTGTATGTGTTTTGTGTGTTTTCTAGGTTTTTGTGGTTTCTTTTTCCCTCCACAACTGAACTGCATCTCTTTCATTAGCCCTTCCCTCTTCAAGTGCTTTTCCAGCCTATCAGCCCCTTCCCTGTTTCTCGAACTTTTGAAATCTAGTTTTCCAATTCAGTTTGCATTTGAATCCAATCTTTTCTTCAGTCATTGTCAAGTCATCTGCTGAGTTTCTGTGATCCTGCTATTGTTGTTTCCTATTCCTGCGATTGTGTTTCCCTGTACACGTTTATCCAAAATAAACTTCATCCATTCTCTGCCTGCTGTCTCGTGCATGTGGGTCCGCCTTCTCTGCTCTCAGTGTGACAGTGATATTGTAATCAAATTCGAACTTGGACCACTTCCATTGTGTTTACAGCTAATAGGGGCAGTTACAGGTCATCTGCAGGCTTATTTTTGCATTTAAAATTCAAACTCCTATAGATCAATGCCAGAATCACTTGACTTTTTTGACTGTAACCTTTCAAAAGAGCCCAAAACCATACATGTACTGCAAATGGTTCAACTACAGCTTTGAATTTACTTTGGGCTTGACTGGCATAGATGTTTTAGCATCATTTTACATTTTTGTCCAGGAAATATTAAGATAGCTGTCTTTTTTTCATTCTTCACACAACAATTTCTCTCTTCACTCTTAATGTGAACAACCCAGTGAAACACTATGAATCACTTTCAGGAGAGATTGTCTACTTCCACCGTCAAATTGTCCGCTGCCCATTTCCCTCATGGCCAATGCCTGTGTAAAAAGCGGCCTTGATTGTCAGATTTTCCGTTCCAGAAAGTTGCAAAAATTGCCAGATCCCCAATCCCAGCACTGGAGAGGTGTGTGTGTGTGTGTGTGTGTGTGTGTGTGGAGGGTTCAGATACTCTTCTACATTCAACAAGCATTTCATCTGAGGTGTTGTGATGCCTTTTAATCTTGTCTTACTAGTTAAAGATCCTTGTGTGGATTTTAACATTTCTTTGATATTTCTACATCTATGGACGAAGCGTCAAACAGGGCCAGCGAGGCCCATGGGAGGACCCCGAGCTGCCAGATAATACTGGGGAGGCGTTTATGCATCTGTGCCCATGTTCATGCCAACTTGTGTAACACAGCTGTATTGAACAAGCCTGTCATAAATTTTAAAACAAATCACATATGGGTTTCATAAAAGAAAAATACACATGCATGCAGAAACATGTTTTTGAACATAACACACACACACATACTGTACATCCAAGCTACCCCTTGTATTATCTGACAGGTGAATGAAGGGTGGCTTTCACCAGACACTCAATTTCACTTGGATTGCATGAAGTGTGTGTGTGATTGTGATTGTGTGCTTTGGGGAGTTAAAATCACCTCACGGTTCTTTGACTTTCATTCCTCTCCTCTTCCCTGTTCGCTTATGTAGGACTTTGAGGAGAGCGGGAGATTATAGAGAGATTGAGGAGATTAAGAAAAGGAGGGAGGATCAGCAGGAGAGGGCGTCCACGAGATGGGAGGAGATCGTGGGTGGTGGGAGTCGAGGAGAGAGAGGAAAAGTGTGGCTGAAACGAGGAGGAGGAGGAGGAGAGACGTCCATTAAGCAACCATTTGGTTTAAGACGGGGAGTGCTGTGGTGTCCTTGGGCCTCAGGTCAATAAAGCCATTAACACACACACACACACACACACACACACACAAACAGTCAAGGCTGTCCAGAGACCTGACAGAGCGTGTGTATGTGTGTGAGTGTGTGTGTGTGTGTGTGTGTGTGTGTGAGCAGTGTACGGGAGACAAATGAGTGACACTGCATGAACACGCAGTCTGCAAGAGAGACAATTTGTCATCATGTGAACACGAGCTCTACCTCTGACAGGAACACACACACACGCACACATACACAGGAACACACACACACACACACACACACACACACACACACACACACACACACACACACTCACTAACCCTCGGGGCTTCACTTTCCAATATGCTCACATCAAAGCGTATGTGCTTTTAAAGAAACACTCTGCCATTTTTCATCTGCAGCTCTGCGTGTCTACGATAAGGATAACATTCGATTAGCTGTCACTGCGCTTTTGTAGCCGCCCCGTGTCACCAACAGACACCCAGGCCGCATCTACAAAAGTGTCTGGACTTGTGAAACGAGAGAGGAGATGAACGACAGTCTTCACATTTTAGAGGGGAAATTGAGAATAGAATGAAAAACGATTACAGTTTTTTTTGCATTTTAAGTCAAATATCTGAGAAGATCTGACAAGAGTATCAACAGCTGGCTTCTCCTGATCAGATCTCATGATGCACACGTCGCACTGTGCTTGTATTCAATAGGCCTGCACAGTAAATGAGTAAAGTGAGATGCTTCTCTTTTATTCCTCCCTTGAACAACTGATCTGATGACAAAAAAACAAAATGTACACCTCTAATTATTAACTTTTTGATTCATTTTTATTGCACTCTTTCAGTGTCTCTGTTACCTGGCGCGTCCAGAGTTGTTTTGATTTGTCCTTCACACGACTTCATATCCCACTGGAAGCATTTGAGAAGCGGAGCGTCATGCCAGCCTGATGTTGTTGACTCACTCAGATTGTGTTTATTTCATAATTTCTCCTTGATTTTTGTGCTTCTACTGTGGGTGAGTAGACTGCGTAGTTAAATCATTTAGTTATTTGTCCATTTTAAGTGTGTTGATTGTTAAAATTTTCGACTTTGTTGTGCTGTAGGTCGTTTCTTCATACTCTGCTGGTATGTCTGGTCATATCTTACAAATTCCACCTTAAACCAAGTAGTTTTGGGGGCTGCACTAACTACACAATAAAGGTAGTTTATATAGTTGAACACTTCGGGAAATGCACTTATTTGTTTCTTGCCAGAGTCAGATAAGAAGATCAATACCACTCTCATCATGTCTGTGCAAGTATGAAGCTGAATTCTGTTATTCTGGTATTTATTTATTTATTTATTTATTTATTTGTTTTCAACTAAAAGAAAAGAGAAACTAGAGAACTTTTTTCTCCGTCAGGCATCTTTTAGTTAATTTACACCCCGCTGGTACCCACGGTCACCCATTTCTCACAATGACATTCTCCAGTTGGTGGCGACAGATTTTTATGCCCTGAATGGAGTCGTAAAGTAAAGTGAGTACACACTCGCTGACATTTGTGGAATTCAAAGAGATCTGAAAACATTTTAATTTGCATGGCCACCTCTTTTTATCTTCAAATGTTCACTCATGGTGTAACATATGTCATACAGCCATTTCATGCAACACTGACCAGGCCTGGGGGCAGTATTTTCTGATCTTCGAGGGGAATTTTATCAATTCTGAGAGGGATGGAGAGGTAAGATGTTGGCTCTTCCTTCCTTCCTTCCTTCCTTTAGCGGGCTGCAGCAGTGTTTAGTTGTTTCCTCCTCATTAGTCAGCCAATATAACTCCAAGAAGCCAACGGTAAGGACGACAGTACGCGATGGATGGATATAGTCCAAATGATAAGTTTAATGAAAACGGTAAAACGATGCAAATTGAGGCCAAGTATTTTCAGCCTTGATCTTTTCTGGCTAACGAGAATTCATGCCATCTTCAAAATCAGCAACAAACCTCTCTGTTCTTTTTCAAATCCTTTGACAGAAATAAGGGTGAATCAAACCCGGCTGACGTTGATCTGACACAAGGCTAACTCCTCTTGATATAACGTTAGCTAAACATTAGCTAGCTAGTAAGGTAGAGTTTTGCTATTATTAACTAACCCGAGATGTGACTACATTGTGATGTGTCCATGAAGATCTACACAATCTGATCCAGTAGTATGAGCAGTGAGTTGACTACTTTCTAAGCTCTCTTAGCTTTATCGGTCTAATAAATATTCAAAATAAACTCATAAAATGTCAAGAAAGGAATATTTTTACACCTGTTATCCTTATAAAACAGAAAAATCCAACCACACGCCTTCTGATTTCAAGCTCCTCTTTTACCGAACAAAGACAACTGCAAAATAAAACTCCACCAAACCATCTTTGTTCATCTTTCCACTGTTACAATAACGACCAACTCTGGTTTGGTTGAAATGAACTCTTCATTCATTGAGCAAGATGTAAAAAATATTCAGACTCTACATGCTTGTTTTTGCCCACCGCCTCTCTGATGGCCGACCTTTCTCTCGCTCCTCTTCATGTCCCCCCCGCCTGAACCCACCTTGTCTTTGTTGTCAGAGTCCTGGTCAGAGCTGCTGTAAATCACCTTGGTCCTGTATTTCCTGTCATCAAGCCGGCCACTATCGGTCTTGGAGGCTGTGATCGATGCACAGTGCTTCCTCTAAGACCACATTACCATTGATTATGTCAATAAAATCTACACACAGCCACTAAAATGTTAAGATTAAACGGCACAAACGGTACGGCAAAGATAACAGGAAAAACGTTAACATGGACAAGAACTGATTTAAGGCCCTGATCATAATCAGTTGGTGTACCTTTGAACTTGAGCTGAAAAATAGCCTCAGGAGTGACGTCACCTCACGACTGAAATGGAGACAAGTTAAGAAGGTTCATGGCCACAAACACAAACGTCCTCCTCTCCTCAAATAATAAAATATATTCCAAGTATTGCTCTTTTTATGCCGCTATTGTCTGTTTATTTTACTTTTTGGGTTTCAGCATGTTTCCTAGCTTGTGTGAGTGTGTGTGTGTGCGTGTGTGTGTGTGTGTGTGTGTGCGTGTGTGTGTGTGTGTGTGCATAAATCTGTCAAGCCTTTATGCAGTCTCACTTCTCAGACCTATTTCTTTTTCTCTCTAGAGTTTTTCTGTCAGTCACTGATGCTCTGCAGTGTGTGTGTGTGTGTGTGTGTGTGTGTGTGTGTGTGTGTGAATAAGGACATGGCAGAGCTGGAGTATGTGTGTTATTTTCTAATATTTGATTTGCTTGCATGTGCCTGTCAGTATTTTTGTGTTTTCTTTAATTATCTGTGATCTGTGAGCGTAGATGTCTTTGTGTTTGTGTTAGTGTGTGTGTGTATATGTGTGTGTATATGTGTGTGTGAGAGTGTGTGTGTGTGTGTGTGTGTGTCTCAGCCCCCCCACGGTGCAGTAATGAGACATATTGGCTAGACAGAGCTTTGGGAAGGTCACGCTAAATCGAGGCATTTCGGAAGAAGGGTCGGCTTGGCTCGTGCGACTGTGAGCCTCTAATGACGAATCAGAATAAACCTTTCGCGAAATTAGCAGGCGAATATCAGCCTATGATGACCTGAGGAGGAGAAAAGAGATGGAGATGAAGATGTGAGGAAGAGAAGCACCATCACACGACAGCGAAATATAACACAATTCAATCTGTCATCTCGCAGCTATCAACGCCTCTCGGATCTGCTTCTTCAGACTCATGGGCGGGTGTTGAAGGAGAGCAGAAAAGATTATTATAATCAAGTTATTATCATGTAATGTGGACCTGATGACACAAACCATGATGCAGCTGTCAGATCCATCTGAATGAATAAACCAAAAGGTGTGCTGGCTGTTGTCCAGCCCCTGGAGATCAGCCCTTCTGGCCCACATCCTTCACCGCACTTGACCAACAGCCAGGCACATTTCTTCTAATTCCTCTTCTGCCAACCCTAAAATTGTGTTCATATACAAATAATTACCATAAGTGAATATGTTTGGAAGAAATGTGATGTTGCCTGGAGAAAAGAAAAGCTTATACTGAGCGCATTCGCCAAAACATTCACTGTCTGAGGATTTCATTTGTTTTCCTCACTTTATCTGCGCCGCTGTCTCAGAGACAGTTTCATTCAGATGTTTATTGTGTTGTTTCAGTCATAATTTCATGATCATTTGAATTAAAAGATGATTTAAGAATGTAATGAATAAGAAATGTGTTTAAAAGTTACTTAAAATGTTTGGTTTAAAAACATATTGCCTTTTTTGTAAGGTCTTCATCTACTGCAGTTGTTTTCAGTTTGGTTTCCCTCTTGAAATACAACATCATACAACCTAAAATCAGTATAACGGTTCCTAGGTTATATTTATATTTTGTCCCTTGTATGTAAATCAGACAGTGATTGATTGTGTCCTGCCAGCTGTCAGACCACAGCTGGACCCCCAGCAGTTCGCCCACAGGGCTGGACGAGGGACAGACGATGCTGTGGCGTGTCTCCGCTGACGTCTGGAATCACTAGGCAACTTCGCCTCAGTCCACTTTGTTGACTTCAGCTCCGCCTTTCAGCGCCACCAGATGATTGAGACACTTCACCATCTCAACATTGACAGAGGTTCACAGTTACCTCAGCAACAGGCTACAGGCACAGTGACATCATCAACTGTCATCTCCAACATCGGCGCCCCTCAGGGTGATATCCTCGGCCCCGTTCTTTATACCCTCTACACACAAATGACTGTACCTGCCCTTCACATCACCACATACATCAAATACTCTGATGATACTTGCACTACTCCATCACAAGAACTCTGTTACTGCCAATCAAAACTCTATTTTTTCACTTCACTGTCAACTACCTAACAACACGAACTTACAAGAACAAAACATAAGAACTGGTCATTCAGCCTAAATCCAGGACAAAATGTTGGCAGTTAACTCTTCTGCAAACCACTGATATGTTCACATTCATACGTATCATAGGCACCATATTGACATTTTATTTTTCATTTATTTTATAAGAAGACCTTGGGACAATTTCCAGTCAAGTTTGTGGCAAGAAAACACAGACATTTTTGACGAGAAGTCAGGACATCTCCAGCCAGGCGGCTCTAACATGACCTCTTCCAAAACCCAACCAGCTCATACTGTAAACACAGCATTCTCACCACATAGACTTGAAAGTTGAACCTAAAAATAAGTTTCAACATATCTGTGGTTTGCAGAAAGGTACATCAGCAATGTTGATTCTGGTGACTGGGTTGGGTCTTGGGTATTTTTATCTTGGATTATTGACAATAAACGATCCCAGCAAAACCCAGAAAGGCATAATTCAACCTGTACTGCCAATCTGATCCTCCTGCTTCTTGAACATGTTTACCATCTCCAACAAAATATCAGGATCACACACGCTGCCTCCAAATGTATCTGCCTTCCCACACACAATCTCCCAGACATGAACCACCGAGGCGTCGCACGTCTAGCACTCACAAAGGCAAATGACAGTGATCACCCCCTCAATCAACACTTCACATTACTACCATCTGGTCGGAGATACATGGAGAACAGCTCACTTCAGTGGGAGTTGTGTCCCTTGTGCAGTAGCAGGCCTGAATAAAATGCATCGATGACTTTACTGGGAGGGAAGTGAACCTATATATTGTCTGTATATGTACATTTCTGTGTTATATTGGCTGTGAAACTAATCTCCTGCTGGGACAATAATTACATTTCACCAAAAAATGTGTTTGCAGAAGCAAATTGCTTGTGTCCAAATGTATCTGTAGGAGATTGGGAGAGGTTTGCTTTGCTCCTGCAGCATTAGCAAACCTGCCTCCAGGTATTGCCTTTTAATCTCTTCACCCATTGAATGATTTATTAAATAATTCTATGAGTCATGCACCACTTCATCCCTGACCTTGGAGGAAACTGGTGAGAATGAGCGAAGCCGGCAGACAGCCCATCTTTTTGTCTTTCTCCTCTTTAATTTCTCAGCGGGGGGCTGCAGCAGCACAGAGCCTTAAAGCATTGTGGTGTTGAACGTGCAGCTGCTCCACCGTCCTGCTGGCCACGACTAAAAAGATGTTATGAGACTGTATGAATCGGGGAGGAGATGTAAATAAGCTTTAAAAGCAGTCATTCCCAAAAGCTCGATCATCTTGGGTTACTTCAAGTCTTCTTACTGCCTTTTGTTTTAAAGCAGCTCACCTTAAAAGTTTTCCCACTGTACAAGAAATCTGCGGGATTTCTACCGACATGATGAAACAGTTTGCAACTCATCCAGCATTAGCAGTCTCCTTCCAGGTGCTGAATCAAAGGCAGATGCTGCAGCTGTCATTCAGCTGCCTGGTGTCTTACTGATAAATCCACATGAGTCACTCTCTGTCGGAGCGGCTGTAAAGGTGGGTTGTAACAGAACAAGAGACTCGTTGGCGTCTGTGTGATTAATGCAAACACAACTCCCTCTGGCTCAGCCAGTGCTCACCTTTGTTCCCTTTAACAAAGAGGTCAGAAACGGATTCTGTGAGGGGCAGGTAAAACAATTATGTGGCTTAACAGACAGCTGTTACGTAAGGAAGAAAGTAAGACTCGTGAAGATATGTTGAGATGTCAAGATGCTTTTCCACTCTGAGAAGTTACAAAAAAGGTACAGTAAAACGAGTACTTTTTGGCAAAAAAATAAAATAAATAAATAAATAGTGGCGCTGACATCTGCTTTAAAAACACCATTCCTGTGCTCTCACGGTTTCCACTGATTTACAGAAGAAAAGCCACTACGGCAGTGTGAAAGTGTTAATTCTGCGTAAACACACATGGGATTGTACAGATAACATGCAGCTTTTAAAGTATATAAAGTTAAGAAAAATTAGTGATTCATTTGTTAGTGGCCAGTTATCTTCAGCAGCTCCTCTAAACTTTTAGCTGAGGTAAAGTCACGTCAGGATATTTTGTATCAGAGATTATTTAAAATGACAAAATGATATTTTTAATTTCCTCAGCACCAGAGTGGTTGGATAGATCAACAAAGCACGCTGTTGTTCATTTCCTGTTTCCTACCAACATTAAACAGTGGTTTCTTTGAACAATAATGGTGGTTTATTGGGAAACATTTTGGGAAAATGCCCTTATTTCCTTTTCTTGCAGGAGTTGGTTGAGAAAGTCAATACCACTCTCATGTCTGTACATTAATCATGGAGCTAAAGCCTGGAGGAATTGCTAAGATTAGCATAAAGACTGGAACTAGAGGGGGAACAGCTAACCTGACTCTGCCCGAAGGTTGAAAATAAAAAATCTTTAAAAGTGTAATTTGTAGAATAGCTCCAAAAACATGGAGGGCAGCATGTCACCAGAGTAACTGACAACTACTGCTCTTTGCTAGCTAGTCTGGGCTGTAGCTAGCATGGTAGCTGGCCACTGTGAATTGAGGACTTATTTCAACCAAGGCGGAGGCGATTGTGGAAACACGAACCAAGACTGTCTTGGTGTTAAAATGTTAGAAAGAAGTGTGCTTTACATTGAGTTAGCAAGGCAATTAACTTCTGTAAGGAAAATAGATATACGATTGCCTTTCTTGACGTTTTGTGAGGTAATTTTGTTTATTTATGGCAAAAAAAGCTAAAAGAGCTTGTGAAACATAGCGACTGCCACTGGCATATATCTTACAGCTAAAACTCGCCTCTTGTTGCACAAAGTGGTTATAGGAGCCAGGACGGGCTGGGGCTAGCTGGTTAGCATGCTAACTTCAGTAGATATCTCGCCAACGTAGTACACAGACATCTTTGAAATAACGTCAAAACGCTACCGTTTCTTCACACTCTGATAATGTTAGTTCATTTAAAAAAAAATTTTAAATAGTTTTAAACTAAAAAATTCTGCCGATATCTTACAAAATGCAGATTTTCTGAGTAGGTCCCTATTTTTTGCACGAGGATGCACATGCACAGGTGTCCTACCAGTGGTGCCACACTATTCCACTGGTCGGGTGGTGTTTACATCCCAAAATACTGTAAGCTGTAATACACCATCAACGACAGGGAAGAATAAGACTTCTAGCAAATAAACAATGCCACATACTTAAAAATCAGCTTTAGAAATGCACTCGACATGTATGTTAGACCTCAAGGACATTCACGATAGCCTATGTTTAAACACAGTAAGATTGAATCTAAACATAACTTGTGTTTGTTGATGGGAGTGAAATTGTTGACATCTCAACCATCATCGCATTTACCTGTGGATTTATACATACAACAGTAGAAATCGTGAACAGAACATGAATCTTTGCTGAAAGCAGTTTAATCTGTACGGTGCTGCATTTATATCCATATGAAGCCATTCATCACCACTGGGAGCTGCACACTCTGAGCAAAATCAATTGTGAAACTGAAAAACAAAGAGACAGAGGAAAGCCTCCTTGTGTGTGTGTGTGTGTGTGTGTGTGTGTGTGTGTGTGTGTGTGTGTGTGTGTGTGTTGATAATGCAACATAAAGAACCTCACATGTAAGGCAATAAAACGCTTTATAGGACATGGCAGCTGAGAAATCTCAAAGGAGCTGAGATTCATACGGCCGTCAGCCGGGGAAGCAGAAGCACCTACAGCGTGAAACTAAGCATCATGGGCTGAGCTCAACAGACGGTCGTCTCTGTGTCAGACTGCAAAAATATACAGATTTTAACAGATCGACACTGAGCTGTGAATCCTCAGCTTTATTTAAATAACAGGAAGAAATATTCTGAAGGGTACGCTCATGTTTGTTTAAAGACATTCCCGGTAACATTTCATTTGACAGAGTGCACGAGACTGACATGGCACCAGTCTTTACGAATGTTTGTACTGTTGTCATCAAGTGTCATAAGGTCAGTTATGTCACTGAAAATGCACAGTTGATATGAACCAAGAATTTACATTTGGCTACATCAACTACAACTTGGTCTTGACAATAAAATGTCATTAGATATTATAAGTCCAGTTTGACAACAAGTACCAAGTGAATTAGGCTAACCACATTTGCTGCTAGCTGATGTTAGCCAGTTGGCGCGGTTAACCGTTGAGCTGTTCAATGCTTTGGTATCTGTCAAAAATCATTTATATTTTTTATTTTGATCTATAAATAAGACCAGTTTGACAGCAAGGAATAAGCACCAAGGTGATTTAGGGAGTTTTACTTGTTGCTAAAGTAAGCTAACCACTAAACTGCTGCCTAGCTAGTTGGCTCGGTTAGCCGTGGAGCTGTCAAATGCGTTTGTAACATTTTTCTAAACCTCAACTATACCAATTAAATGTTATAAGGTCAGTTTGATGACAGGAAATAGGTTATAAAGGGAGTTTTACTTGTTGTTAAATTAAGCTAACCAGATGCTGGCTGCCATTAGGTAGTTGGCCTAGTTAGCCTTTGAGCTGTTCAATGCTTTGGTAGCTTTCAAAAATAATTTATATTCTTATTTTGATTTATATATATCACCAGTTTGACAGCAAGGAACGTGCACCAAGGTGCAGCGAGCCGCCATTAGCTGGTTGGCTTAGTTAGCCGTGGAGCTAGTGCGCCGCTAAGTCAGGAGTCAAACCGGGCAAGAAAACCACCTCGGTATTGTTATTTTTGGTGTCAAACTATTTTCTTTCACCAAGGGGATAAAAAATTCAGATTGAATATGAGACGTCTTACGACGGACATTTTTTGCAGCGTGCCCCCTCCTTCCTCTCCTCTAGTTATTATTCTGTCCCAGTCCGCCAGCCTCTTACTCTGTGCAGTGGAGTGCCAATTATTATGGTAATGACTGAAACAGATATCAGATGGGTTTCCCTGGAATAAGCTTTTCATATTTCACACACATCACTCCTAGTGTGGATGTGTGTGTGTGTGTGTGTGTGTTCCTGTCCACACGTGTGAGTTTGTGGGAAAAAGAGACAGACGGCAGCAGGAAGCAGCAGGGAGAGTTTCTCCATCTGCAGAATTGAGTTTTCTCACCTTCGCTGGCTACATTCATTGCAACCTACTCGACTCCGCTCATCAAAAACACATTCCTTTAAACACGTTGGACATAAATTCAGGATTATAGGAGGAGACGATGTCGGTGCCAGTGACAGGAATTGGACACGAGAGAGAGAGATGTGATGACAGTCCTGTTTCCAAGGTCACTGCTCCATCTCCTTCCTGTTTCATCCTCGCTTTGCAGGATGGGGTCGAGTGTCGCTCACTGTCATCCTCACGGCATCCTATAATGTGTTTCATCAAATGTGTTAGAAAGGCTCAGGGATGACAATGAAGTCCAGGTCCATTTTGGGACCAGCTTGTAGTGCGGACATCCTGTCCTGTATTCAAGCAAGAGGATGACAGACTCAGTGAAGGAAGCAGAGAGAGTATCACACCGAGAAAACCTAATTGGACTGAAAAAAGTCAATGTTTGACCTCAGTGGTGGATTCAGACCCTTTCATTAAGTACAAGTACTAATACCACGCTGTAAAAATGATCTGTGACAAGTCAAAGTCCTGCATAAACATAAAAAATACTAAAAATGTTAAGTATTATTTAAATCACTCAATTATTATTATTATATGTACAAATATAAGAATAATACTCTGCCATTTGACTAATTGACTGCTGGGCTAATCATTGTTGCTGTACTTATTTTCTGTTATGTGTTTTAAACAAAATATTTCATTTTTTTTTTAACTCTTTATATTTTTTGTATCTAATTCTTAATCTGTGTTAATCTGTAAAGTTTGTTCATGTAATAAGTAACTAACTAAAGCTATCAGAAATATATAGTGGTGTAAAGTTTATTTTTCTCTGAACTGTAGTCATAAGTAGAACGTTGCATGACCTTGTCTTGTCTTGACAAATTTAAGTCATTTCATTCTTGTTGGTGTCACGTTGAAGCAGAGAAGGCAGACCCAAATGCACGAGACGGCAGGCAGGGAGTGTAATGGATGAAGGTCAAGGCAAAACAAGGAACAGGCAAACACGAAGAAACATCAGGGAACAACCAGGGACTCGTGATTCTCGTGATGATGACTCGACAAAAGACTGGACTTAAATCCAAACTAAATTAACGAGGGAATGAGATGCTGGTGGAGGGAGGCCAAGAAACTCTACAAACAGGGAAGGGGCTGGAAGAACGCTGAGAGGGAAGGGCTTAATGAGGGAGATGCAGTGCAGGTGTGGAGGGAAAACCTAGAAAACACACATACAATGAAACTAAAATGACAGGACCATGACAGTTGGTTGGGTTCAGCATTAACTGCAACATAAACAGCTTTTATCAGGGAGAGTTTCTTCAATTTTTTCTACAGAAACTGTGAGGCTACAGCTGCTGCAGTCTGTATTGTGTATAGTTAAGATGGCTCCAGGTGTCATTGGGTCCATCCTGAATTTAATAAAAAAGGTGTCATTTATCAGCGTCATGTCACTCTGCCCTGCAGTAACACAGCAGACTGACTACCCTCTGTAAAAATAGGTATCTGAGCTCTTTACTGTAGAGCAGCACATCATTCAGACCCTGGATTTACTCTCTGGTTTACTGTCCAGCTGACCACCGACATTAATCCTGCACTGCCGATAGCAACATGAAAGATAGTCGACTAAAAGTAACATTTAGGTTACCTCCACATCCACAACTCTTGAAAGAGTTTCCTTCATAGTTTGTCCCACCTGTTTTACTGCTTCTTTTCTAACTTTTAGAAGAATTGTAGATGTCGATCTGTTGATAAAGATGATATCGGACATGTATAAACGAAGGTTAAGGTCCAAAAGCGGAACAAGGCCGTCTCAAGTTTTATTTTGAAATGCTTTTATTTTTGGAAAACATTGTAAAACAAAGTTATTGCAGGCAAGATGTAATGTACAGTTTTATTGATCAGGAGCCTCAATGTTTGGTTCCACAGATGCTAATTTGAGCATTTTTCACACTATTAGTCTCATTTTATTGCTGCCAACAAATATTTTACGTCACAGTTATTGTGATAAAATGACCACCAGCCTCGTTGTGTTGGCAGTATGCCCGACAAAAAAAGCAAAACTATTGCTTTCTCTGTTTGCTGTTTTAGCATTCAATCATGTATTGTTATTCTCACTCCTTCTGTTTCACTTGCTTTTTACTTTACTTACTTCACATAATAAATAAATTTAAGACATCAACTCTGACACTGTTTCTAAGATGAACTGATTTCTGTCAGTGACAGACACTGTAGGTGTTAACAGATGTAGTCACAGAGGATAATGATGGCAGGTGGGCACTGTTGAACATTTTGTTTACTTTCTACGACTCCAAACTGTCTTGTTTAGAGCAAAAAACTATTTTAGTTATAATAGAAAACAATCATTTTGAGAACAGCTGCTGTATCAAAACTAATTCAGCCCAGTCGCCAGGATAAAATGCTGGCAATTAACGTTTCTGCACACCACTGGTGCGTTCACGTTTGTACGTGTCATAGGCTACGTACCTTATTGACATGGCTACAAAACATGTCATATCATGTTGACATTACATGAATTATTTCATGTCGGAAGGAGGAGGGGATGGTGGTGGTGTTAAGCGAGAAAGCTGCCAAGCCAGTGACCACAGATCAAGACTGCATTTCACAAACATGATCTTTTCCTCACCCTAACCAAGTGGTTTCAAACCTAACCAGAATCTGAGCACATCACAGCAAAGAAACATAAAGTTGCAACATAAATTAATGTTAAGTATGAACATATCTGTGGTTTGCAGAAACTACATTGCCAGTATTCATTCTAATGATTGTACTCTTTTACAAGCTGATTTGCATTTCAGGTTTTATCCTCAGGATGTGAAGTGTTGATCCTCGGATAAAGGGAGGGCTGAGGTTTTATTGATAAGACTTGATGTTGTATTTCAATGAGGTCAGATACTTTCAAAGCCCTTTGTTCAAATCCACAAACTTCAAACCAGTGGGAACTCTGAAAGGAGAACACAGCCGGGCCAAAAGCTTATTTTTAGTAGGAGGAAGATATAACGCCTGAGTGATGTTCTCCGATAATATTTCGCTGAGTGAATACAATAATCGAATAAGAACAATATGATTAGGGGTAATATCTGCTGCAACTGTTGCACCACAGGCAAAAATGATCCAGTATTTTCATTAAGAGTTCATTAAACTTCTCTTTTGCTGGTAGCGTAACAGGCCACTTTACATTCGCAATTCATGTGTGAGTGTCAGTTTTAATACGCCGAAGCATTTGTTTTCATTCTATTCACATCTATTCGCACTCTTTGAAATATGCTTATATGAAAAAATCAGCCCACAGCTGCAGCGATCAAAGCTTTCTTTCATTTATTTTGTGTTTTACCTCAACATTCCTCCTTGGCTTTTGCTTGTGTGTTTGTATGTTAATTTACACACGAAGAAGATAGTTTGCATTACTATAAGATGCAACAACAACCCTTAACTTTCCAGAGCAAGCATCGTACAAGGATAAAAAGATAAAACAAAATACATATGAAAAAAGAAAAATGTTTTTTATGTCGGTAAATTAATTTCAGTACTCTAGTTTGCTACATTCACAGGCTCTCTTGGCTTTTTAGACCAATAAATGCATAAACAAACACCTCTGTTTGATGCTGAGACGCCACGATCATGTAAACACAAGCAAAATAGCCTCAGTTCAGAAAGTACCTCAGTTCGAACAGGGTACCATGTGCAACATTTTATGCTAACGTTAGCTGCTACAGGAGTGTGTTGCTGCTGCAGCGGCTCTTTTATTGGGCTCAGGGGTTGTGTGCTTTGTGCTAATGTTAGCCGTTGAAGAATTGTGTGGCTGCTGCTGGCGCTCTGTTCTTCAGCTCAGGGGCAATGTGCTTTGTGGCACTTGGTTAGCAGCTGAACAACACTCTGTCACTGAAACAGCCACTCACTCATTCTTTGGGTCAGGGGCTGTGTGCTTAACGCTACTGAGTTAGCTAGCTGCTGAAGAGCAGGCTAAGGGGCTGTGTACTGTGAGAAAGGCACATTGTCATCACTATTCATACCCAACTACCTCAGGTCTCATTTTCATGTAAGAAAGCATCCAACATTATCATAATGACTGTGAACAAAAAATTATATTTTTATATGAATTGATTAAGAGATTATCTGCAAATGAAAAATGCTTCTGAAATAACCTACCAACCCTAGCTTTTATTAATATTTTATATTAAGTATATTAGACATCGGAAAACACCTCAAAGCATAAAAATATTTTTTAGTAATATAAAAAAGTAAAAAAAAATGCTAAGAAAATATTTATATAACCCGTAAGAAAAATAGACTTCTATGCAGTGCTCCTCATGTCCTAGAGAGCCTTTAAATATTAAGCTGTGGGTTTTACATGAAGGTGAGGAGATTTATGATGCAAGCAACAGAAAAAATGGAGAACCAGAAAAAAGGTAGATTAATCATTTACTCAACAGAGCTACCAGCAGGGTTTGTGCAATCATAGTAACTGATCAACATATTGAAGTGTTTTCCTGTTCATTAACATAAATCAGCAACTATTTATTTTACATTACCTCTTTTTTGATCTAGCGAGTGATTTATTAAAGGAATAAGTCCTGTCTCTAAAAAGAGAAAAAGAAATATACATTTTTTACTTTTCAACCCTGCTCATCTCAGGGTAAGACCATACTGCAAATCCATCTTGCATTGAAGCTTTGTTCATACAGTAATGTATTTTAAATTTAACTCAAAGCTTCAAAACATAAAAAAAAAAACGCCAGGGTAAATTACAAGGAAACATGTATAAAAGAACATTATCTCTGGAAACATTTCGAAGCCAATTTGGTGTTTGCAATTTGCACTTTTCGTGCAAGATTGTGCAGGTTTGAAATGCAAGTTCAAAGGCGTCTGCTTCCTTTTCATCATTTGTGAAGAAGCCTCAAGGCAAACGTGGTGATTGCAGCTATAAGTGTGCATGAGGAGGAGGGTGATTTGCCGCTCCATTAGATTACCTTGTAATTTTGTACCAAGAAAACATCATTGAAGTGTTGTGGAGGAGGACATAACCAGACCGTTTATGTTGTACAGAGATGCACATTTCTGCCAAGAACTACAGGATTAGCTGCAGTATTATTAACCTGACAGAAACACACCACTTGTGCAGTGATGAAAACGACTAGTGTGATACAATCTCACTTATAACGAGAGGTCAGTGCTCAGGACTGAGTCACACTCCTCTGTGTACAGATACAAGAAATGATGTTGAAATCTGTGATTTAAACATATTTTATCAAGAATATTTTTACGTTTCTCATATTCTGATTATTGTTTGAAGGATGATGTCAAATGTTAGAAACTGCAGATCGATCCTCAAGATGTTTCAATCAGCTGCGGTGCTGTCGGCTCTGAGCTGCAGCACTCTTCTTCATCAGGTCTTTGAAACCAAACAAATTCGGGTGATGAAGATTTAGACAGAGTTAGATAACCTGCATGAATAATTGATAATATGTTCGTTTCAACCCTTAGGTGTCATGCTTCTACAATATTTATTTTATCTTAGTTCTGTTTTTGTCTGCACCATATCATACTCTCTTATATTGTTATATATCTATTTAAGTGACCTATAACATCAGGCTCGTTGGCATTTTGTTGCCATGTGATTAATGAAATAATCCCAAATACAATTAAAAATAAACAGGAATACATATATTATTTTTATTAATGTAACCGGTCCGTATTGATTAAATGCAGCTCTGGATTGATTATGCCAGCTAGCTAGTACAGTAACGTCAGTAAATTACAGTTACAAGTTTTTTTCTATTGCTCCATTATCTATTCATGCTACTGTCCTAAACGGTGTTTAAAGGGGCACTATGTAGTTTTAGAGAAGAAATTAAAACTCATAATTGTAATATTTACAATATTAATGAGGTAATAATACAAACTCAAAAATATTTACTTTTTCCATAACTGAATAAACAAGCTGTTCTCAGAGGAAAATAATGTCCCCAGAACACTGTTTGAAGCTAGAAAGGTGGCAGGGTCCGCCACGTATAAACAAAGTAAAACAGTATGAAATTGTGTTGTCCTTCACAGTCAGTTTGTTTATTCAGTTTATTTAGTCGTGAAAACAAACAGTTTGTTTATTTAGTTTGTTTATGCATTAAAAAAATCAGTCAGTGAAGCTCCCCTCACCCTACATAGGGCACCTTTAATATGTAAAACCTGAATAAGTGGCGTTCATATAAGGAACTTTAATCAGTGACTTTGGGGCCACTTTCTAACATCTGTAATCCAACTACCCATGCTGCTGTCACACTGTAGGGTGGAGGTCGGGTTTGATGAATGAGTCAAACACAGAGCCAGACTTCACCAAGGCTACAGCTGCCTGTGTCCTATTTGAAGCTAAAAGTCAATGTTGACTCATTTTATTTTACGTGACGTACTTAACTTGCTTCACGTAACTACAGCACATACAAGCAATCTATTATGTTGTTTAGGAATGAGGATAATCGTCTTGTAAATGTCAAGTCGAAGCTCTCCTCCAGGACCTTGAATCTCACTTGTGTGAAATGAAGTGCTAAACGAAAAAACAGAATTTGTTAAATAAAAAATTCTTGAAGAAGCAAAGTGTACTTTGTTTTCAGGCCATGATCATGTCTGGCCTGTAATCTGCACCCCTGAAGTCGGCACTTCTCTTGTAACCATCTTGTAACGTTTGAATAATGTTGGACTAATCTGTCAGGCGCAGATGGAAATATGGCAATTTGCATTTTTGCACCACGATCTCAACAACAGCTTCTGAAATGTTCTGCTCCAGTTTACACTCACTAATCAAACTTCACATGTATCATCGTTCATTTGGCCTCTGTGTTGATGTTCTGTATGAGCTGATGAGCACAGGAACAAAGAGTTGGACTGGAGTGCTGATATCCTGGGACATTTTGTGCACATGAGGGAGAAGGCTGTCTCTGGCTTATATCAAACTAGACCTTTTATTTTAACTCTTGCCATACATATCATGTTAGACACCTCATTTACATGATTTAAAACAGAAAAAAGGAATATTTCCCACAGTGGTTTTGTATTATTTTTTTCAACTCTTTGTCATGGCTTGAGTTTTGGTTAGTGGTTTCTTGTTTTATTTCATAGATTATATATATATATATATATATATATATATATATATATATATATATTATGTCTCAGATTTTCATTTTTGCCTTCTGTCATTGTCTGTTTTCTCGCTCTTCATGTGTGTACGCATGTTTCATTTGTTAATTAGTCATCATGTATTTCAGTCGGAGTTTTTCCTTTACGCCTCCTCGTTTCGTCCTGTCTCCTGTGCTTGTTCTCCGGTCCTCACGTGTTCCTGATTTGTTTCCCGTGGCTTCTCATTTTTTCCTTTTTAGATTTTTCATTGGCTTTTCCTCTGCCTGCCATTTGTCGCTTGCTTTTTGGATTTGAGACTTTAGTTTCCAACATTAAAGCTTGCTTTGTGTTCTTTTACATGGCTGCCTCTGAGTGTGGCTCCCTTTCTGTGTGAACTGTAACTCTCTTTTCTGAAAATAAAAAAACGTCTACGGATGGAATTTTTTGCTGCATCGATTTCTTTGCTACTGACATTTCAATCCCCTCATCTTGCAACAGACATGGTATTAACGCAGGTGGTAATTATCGAACACTTAATCGTCGTCATGATTTTCATGAGCTGACACCTGGGCTCAGAATAGAGCAGCCGTAAAGGAGCTCAGGTAATCACTGCAACATTGAGAGAAACCTTTGCACAACAAAATGTCAATCCAATGTCACATTTTCATGTCAACAGAACAGCTTTCCCTCGGAATTGGACCCCACCTAATTGCATTGAAAATGCATCAATGTCACATCACATCCTCTAACTGTGACTGATGAGGAGGAACATACAAGCAAACAACAACAAAAAAAAAACTGACAGAAAAAGCAGCAGCATGAAAAATACTGATTTTCATGTTTCACGATGTGTCTCACATAAATTATTATCATTCCTGACAAACATCATCTTCAACAAGTGAATGTCCTTCTCACAAAGGCAACTCCTCACTGCATTATGGCAAAACAAAAAAAAAAAATAGAAAAGATGAGCCGTCCCCTTTCGCTCTGCTGATGCAGTCCGCTATCTGTCTCATTGTTTTTTCTCTCTGCGTCTCACGGTTAACAACGACGACAGATCCTTTCTCTTTGTTTTCTTGAAGCTGCTGCGATGATGAGCCACACGCTGGAATGAGCATTGTGTATTTGTATACAGTGCACTGTGTCATTGTGGAGCGTAGTTGTATGTAAGACATGTTCTCCGCAATAAATTTCTATTTTTTTTCTATGATCGAGATTAATTGTGGGTTTGTGTTGAACTGTGCGTGTTTTTGTGTGACTACATACTCCACTGGGAAGTTAATCTCTTGAATGTTGGCACTTAATCAGATCATTAAAGGGTTGGTTTGGATTTTTTAAAGACGGGTTGTATGATGTACTTATCTACAGTCAGTGGATTACCTACAGCAAAGGGCCAACCTCAAAAAAATCATTATCCGTTTAAGTGTGCGCTATATTTAGAATAAGTACAGTTTTACTATACTGTCAGACAGCCTCTCTAACACAGAACTGAAGCCAGTATATCCATATATGCCTCCTTCAAATCCACCAGACTCCTTAAACAAAAACAGTAATTCTACCGCGCAGATCACAGGAGTTACTGTTCTACTGCTGCCTTGATTGGTTAGTTTTAAAAAAACCAAAGCATAAAGGTTCGCAAAACTTGTAAGAACAGAATAGGAAAGAAAAAAAGTACTATGTACAGCCACAGAAGGTTGTTGCTGTGCAGAATAGTAAAACTTAAGAAACGTAAGAAACTTACAGTTTAAGTGTCTCTGAAGTCGGAGATACGGGAGGGATACATTATCAGTGCAGTTGCATGGTAAGACAGTTATACCAGACCAGAATTTATAAAAAGGTCAAATAAAGATTAATGAGTGTTTTTTCATGTTCATTTTCTTTTTTAGCATTTGTTTCTTTTTGCCTCAACTACTGTTGCTTTGACTCATGACTTCAGTCCTACCTGTTGGCTCCTGACATGTTGACATTGTCACTTTAATATTTCCATCCGTTCCGTTATCAGTAATTTTTTTTATTTTGCGCTGAATCCTGTTAACGTCTCCTGCTGCAATGACCCAATTTCTCCGCAGAGATCAGTACATTTTCATATCGTCTTTGATGTCCTTTTGTACATTCTGCTGTATTCATCCCGTCGCATGTCTGTGACAGAGTGTGTTTTGTGAAATTGTGAGATGCGAAATGTCTTCAGACAACCCTGAACTGAGTCTTGCATTGGGAGGCTGAGTTGCCCCGGTTTCATAACCAAGTAATGACAAACTCACCAGAGCGCCTGCGACGCATGACTCATAAAGATATGATTTTTTGAAATGCTAATGAGGTGAAGATTATACAGAGTGGAAGAGCAAGATAGAGGGCGAAAGACTGAGATAGAGACAGTAAGACAGAGGGAGAGATTCTCCATATCGCTGGGTCTTTTGCTGTAGCTGACATTCACGGCTTTCTACTGAATGTATAAGATAGTTTTTAAATAATCTCTCTTTACCAGCTTTAGTATTTCATGACTTTGCGATGAGTCAGAGAGGGAACGAGAGAAAGCTCTCTCGCTTTCCCAGTCGGAGTTTAGGCGCTAAAAAGCCTGCAGCACTGTGAGAATCTTACTTCCTCTCCCCCTCTCTCTCTCATGATCATGTGTGTGTTCATCTCCAGCGCAGTGGAACAGGGCTAAACAAGGTTAAAGAGAAGGTCAAACACAAATGGACACAGTTAATCTTCCACCTGTCATTCTAGCCACATGAGACGGCGCTCCTCCAGGAAAGACTCAATTATCTTTGTTTGGAGAAAATAATGCATCTTCTGAATCACTGGTTGATATCCACCAGCATGCGGGCAGGTGTTTTCCCTTAAAATGCTTTACGAGGGCGAAATAAGGGTGATGCTGATTGAAACGGGATCAACAGGGCTGTGGAGCGCCTCCAGCACATGTGCAGATTTATTTTAGTAAGTGTGCCATCATTCCACACACTATCTCACTCATCTTCTTCCCATTATTCAGCCCACTGTGACTCTGTCTTCCCCATCTTACATCTCCTGTTTTTGTGTTCCCGGCTCTCACTCTCGCTCTCATATAATTCTCTCTCATCATCCTCCTGCACATCTCCTTCTCAACACACCTCCATCTTCTTTGCCATTTGCCTCATCTCCACCCTCCCTTTTCTTCTCGTCCTTTTTTCTGTCCACATACCACTCCGCCTCTGTCTTTCCCATCTTCCGGCATGTTGAGCTTGTGAAGGTCATTTTAGTGTTAGAGATGTGTGTGTGTGTGGGGGGGGGGGATGATGCAGCTATATGCAACTGCAGGAAGACGGATGGATGGATGATAAGAGCGGGAACGTGCAAGCAGAGAAACAGAAAAGACAAGAGGGTGGGGGAGACAGAATTTCCTGCGACCTTTGTCTGCATCCCAATGAGGACACACTGCGCTACTGTTTACATGCATGCCGCCCACGTAAAACCTTGCCTTTATGAGTGCACCAATGCGTGCTGCTGCCATTTGTTTTAATTAGTGGTCCATCATGATGGTCACTGCTTCAAATTGGTTTAAACGACAGCGTCATTATTTGCATTTTGCAGTCAGCGTGTCCTTGTAACCCCAAGCTGGCCGTTTGCAAACCTTCTACTGAGCACAGATTATGGCTTAGAAAGATGCATGAAGCTCTATTTAAAGAGTTATTTACTATCAGTGTGGGAGGTAACATGTTACACTAATATATTGCTTTAAGCATTTGATCACAATATAACACTTTGCTAATAGGATTTGCAGTAATATTACTATAGTAACTAAGTCTGGTAACGAGTTACCGCCCCAAAGATCCACCTCGTTGCTGACAGTCGGTTAAAGCTCGTTCATAGAGGCGTCAGATTGGTTAGATTCTCCACAGTTCAGTCATTCAATTAATTTAACAGAAACCAGAAGAACTGAAGAATAATTCTGGTGAGCAAAAGAGACAGAAAAATGTGTTGACTCCCTACCTTTAAATCCGTCAGAAAGTCCTAATTTGTGTCCATTCTGTAATCATTTATATTCCTTTAGTCTGAAAGCATCCACTGATCTAAAGAATCAAAATGGCTTTTCTAATAAAATTAATCAAAGCTGTGAATATTTCCCTGTGAGAGTCCATCACTTGCTGTCTTCCAACTTCGTTCGTCAAACAAAAAAACAACTTCTTTCGACAGGAGACGTATTTTCTATTCTTCCATCCTGGTGTTGCTGGGTATTTCTGTATTCTCAATGTTGCTGCCTACAACATAAAACATAAAAGTGTCCCCAACTCTTTAATTTAATTTAATTTTCAATTTTAATTTTCACCCCAGGACAGCCCCTGGACTATTGCAAGTGCTCCAAGTGTTGAAGGCCAATCGGCTCTAGTGGTCAGACAAAGCACAGGTTTTGTAACTTTTTCTTTTTGAGTTGTTTTTTCTCAACACAGCTGAATGTAAAACATAAGGAAAATGTCGTTAAATAATACTTTGCACTGCTCTTCATACGATTTTGGGAGAGTTACACTTCCCAACTAAACTCTTTACCCAAGATAGCGTATAACCAATTAGTTGGTCTTTATCCTCAATCCTGTTATTATTTCCTGTGAAGGGGAAGACCATTTTGAAATACAACAAATAAAGCATAAATCTAACGTCTGTTGTCCGTCCAAGTAGGCTACACTGTTTTCATTCGAACAGGGATTAGAATAAAACCACAGTCTAATCTTATTGTGCTGTAACATGGAGCAACACTGCTCTTGTATTGCAGGATGGAGCTAGTAAACCTTTACTTCTATACCTTCTGCATGAATCATTCACTGGTGGCAGGGTTGCCAGGTCTGTGCGACAGAACCAGCCCAACAGCCACTAAAATCATACCAAAAACCACATTAGTACAGGAACTCAAAATATGCCTGTGCCAAACAGTGTTTCTATCTTTGCCAAATGTATTTAATATCTACAAGGTAACACCATAAATGTTTTGTATGCCAGCAGTAAAAGCAGTAAGGAGTTATTACACATCAATCCTAAAATGACCTTATGTAATTAGGTACAGTTTATTATAAATTAAATATAGTTTTGTGGATGTGTAACTGAAGCCTGAACCAACCTAATAGCTTTACTTTATTACAGTGTACAATAGACATGGGACCTGGTCAACTTATGTCTAAAATATGATGTGACTGTAGGGGGCAAATCGGAAAGAAATGTAAAATATGGTTATCATATCAAAGGAGCCCAACATGCTGTTATAGGAAATACATTCAGTTTCATTTAAGCTTGGAGACGACTTTATGAATATATTTCCAGTATCATAGCATGTTGACAGGCGCTTGTGGGATTGCACGCAAGAAAGGTTTTTCACTCTCAGATGAACAGTTGCAAAAAGCTCACAATGTTGTTTGGATTCTGCCAAAAATGTCAGTCCCCCTGCTGCGTCATTGTCATACAGCTTGCTGCTATCGCTCCTTTTGCCCCACACCTGGTAAAATCGTGGTTGTTACTGGGTTTAAACTGGCTCTGTATTTTTGCAAAAACCTGGGCCGTTCCTTGCCTTCGTGGAAAGAGTATGAAAAGAGATGGGAGTTGAAAGAGTGCTGCAGCAGAGCCGAGCCTAACCCCAATCCCCGCTGCTCGAACTGACGCGCCGAATCAACATGAGTGGAGGCGGCTAATAATCCGTGGAATTAAATGAATGGGAGTCATTTCCTCTTGTGGATGCGCTAACTTGAAAGTGCAGCACAGATTAGTGGCACTCTGTAGCGAGATAACATGCAGGAGAGCAGGTGCACGTTTTTGCATGTGGGATTAGGCTACACCTATGTCTTATGGATATGACTTAGCTTCTCCCGTCAAACAGGCAGTGTGCTTCGCCTGTTCTGATTCCCTCGGGGACAGGGACTGGGGCGACCCTGGCATTTACACACTAATGAAAACAATCATGGGAAATATGTTAATCTGCCCGGCTGCGGTTGGCTGAGACAAACTGTGCTCTTTCAAAAAGGCCAGATGCTCCTGTGAGTAATCACCTATGGCAACTGAATCCATTTAACCATAACCATTACGGCTCAGTATTTGACCCATGCATGTGATGAAGTTTACACACTGTGCAGCATCAGAGAGATTTATATCTGGCTCTTCCCTCCCCCCCATTGGATTGTAGAGCTGAGATTATCTATCAACAGTCTCCAAAACAGCATTTTTTTTTAATCACCTGGGTACCATTTACAGGTAACGACCAAAGGGGAAATGTATCAGCTTGTGAGGACATCATTATCAAGTGGAAATGACTCTGTTCAACAGTGCGAAATGCTGAAAATGATCAGTTATACACGGTGGACTAATCCTGGCAAACCAGAACAAATGATGAAATGAGCTGAACTCTTCTGCAGTATAGCTGCTGGAACTGGGCTGATAATAGCTGTGAGGAAAGGAATTATTCAGGCTGGTACAGACCTAACATGACTAATCACAGAAGAATACACAGCAAGGTGCACACACTATGTACACTATGTAAATGTCATGCTCATCTACTAAATAATGATGATAATATGTTTGAGCAACTGTAGAAACTGATGAAACGATTCCCCTCAGGAAAATAATAATGCAAATGAGTAAAAGTATAAACTCAACTGGCAATTTTGATTCAAGCTAAAATACAGATATAGATGATTTATTATATAGAGTGGTTCAAGGATATACAGGAACATATTTTTGTGGCTAAAGCCAAAAAGCCTTTTTTTCGAAGCGTAAATTAAATCGCTAGAACTAAAAAAAATGTTAGGCTATAAACAGACTACAATGTGGTCACATGACTTATACGTCACCGCCACTAAGCGTCTTACTGCAAAATTATGACACGTTTTCTATGAATTGATCAATCTACAAATTTTAAAATTAGAGTTAGAATAGTTTGTAACTAAAGTTGGCCTGTAAAGATGGACTAGTGAGTAAGATGTCAGAAGCCAGCGTCAACATTGTCAATGCTAGCTAGCTATTGTAAGGGCAGGACAGTATGCTGGGCACAACTGTAGAACTCCACCTTTTTTACATTATTTTTCCACAAACTGGCAACTACCCAGACTGACTTAGCACCGATCTCATGTGATACCAACGTCATTATACTACTGGCTGATCAACCTTGGTAGAAACTTGAACCAACTTCCAAAAGATGTTATCAATATGAAATTTAACTTAAGGACGCAAGTTAATGCGTCATACGGTACGTGAACTCCGGTCTCCTGGCTCAAAGTCCTGGGTTTTTTACTCGTTTTGGACCCGTCCATCAACCCCACTCTTCTTGTACTTTCTTTGTTTTCCACAGAACTTAATGGAAATTGGACTTTAGCATATGCACTGCACGCAGTTTGAATGTGTAAAGTTGAGTTATTTGAAAGCTGATTAAAACGTCTAGACAATATAATGTCTTAATTAGTGAGTGTTAGAGTCGCTGGAAGGTGGATTGTTTTACCTTTGGACAGAGCCACGGATAGTAAGAGTGGTATTGATCTTCTCATCTATCTCCGGCAAGAAAGCGAATAAAGTGTCTTCAGTGAGAGGCACATAATCCTGTGACGTTCACCAGGCCTTTGTGATGAAAAGTTCAGATGTGCTAGATAAAAACTTGTTTGTGCTGAACAGGATCTATTACAGTAAAGCACAGGAACATAATAGTTTATTTGCTTATTAAACTGCCGGTGCGTGGGCAGATAATAGCTGGGAAAATGAAACCTGTGCTGAACTCTTTCCGCTCTGACTCTGTTTTACTCATTTTAATGGAAATCACCTGGTATCCACTTCAAAGAGTCCGTGCAACCTTTTTCAGGCAGCCACATACTGCACAGCTGACATTTACACCCACTACTGTTAATTAATGGTCTAAAGCTAAAAATAAACATGTAGATTACCACACACGACATTTCAACTGTCACCCCGTATGCGGGTGTCTAGTTATTAAAACAAAATGTCAGCCGTTTTTATTTATGTGGCGCGAGGGCAGTGTAATGTTTTGTGTTCCTGTTCCTGGGGTAAACAAATTTAGACGCCACCTTCAGTGTCAGCGGTACAAATGTGATGATGCCATGTGTCAAGACTTCCTCTTTTATTCTGGCTTTAATGCTGTGAAAAATCACTTTAATAAAGAGAAACAGTTGGCTCGCTGTGTGTGTGTGTGCGTGTGTGTGCGTGTGTGTGCATGTGTGTGTGTTCCTCAGCTTGGCTAGAAGGACCAGATGACGTCAAAACAGCGACATTGGTTGTATTGCTGTCCATGGTCCTTCTTTTTTTGGAAGGGGGCATGTGGGTGGGTGACATGTTGCCAGGAGCAGAAGTGACAACCTTTGTCTGAAATATGTCTGCCAAAGTGTGCGTGTGTGTGTGCGTGCGTGCGTGTGTGTGTGTGTGCACGCATGTGTGAGACGAACCGTATTTAGTCATGCTAAGGGGCAGGACAAAGATACAAAAAACAGAAGCAACAGTAAGTGACAGAGGGGAGGAAGGGCAAAATTTGAGGGATTAGTCATTATCAAGTGGAGAAGTGGAACACACAAACAAACACACACACACACACACACACACACATACACAGAGTGAGAGAAACATACACACACATCACCCACCAGAGCATCATCACCTCTCCAAAGGTCTCCACTAACATACATTTTCTGTTTCTCCATATTTGTAGCTGATGAAACTCGACCACCATCTTTGACTGCGTCTGTGTATGCATGCATGTGTGGTGTGTAGGTGTGTATGTGTGTGTGTGTGTGTGTGTGTGTGTAGCCTACAGGGCAGACATCTTTGTCTTCAATTCAATACTGCTGTCACCGGCCCATGAATTATGGAAGTGTTTGGAAGTGACAAAGCACATCTTACAGCCCAGAGACACTTTTATTGAGTTGTGAGATGTGATGAGTGTGTGTGCATGTGTGTGTGTGTGTATTTGATTGATCCCGTAACCATGGCTCTACTCATCCCATCTTTTCCCCCTCGTCTCTCTGTTGAGGTAACACTGCCGTCACAACCGCCGCCGTTTCCCAACATGCAGCTGTGCCGCAGCAGAACAAACAGCGGTTTAGCTGAGGTTTCCTTACCGACAGCATCCAACTGACATCGCCTCTGCTCTCTCTCGCTCAGGTAACTCTACAAACTTGTGTTCATGTATTTTTCTCAGCCACATACAGCTCTCATATAAAAAAATATGTTTGAGTGCATATCTGGGTCCTGTTGCTTGTTCAAGACCGTGTGACTGAAATACTAAATAAGTAGGTCATGTCAGGTAAAGTAAACTGTGGATCCTGTCTTTCCAGACTGTGTCGCGTCAGGTTACTTTGGCAACAACGGAAGAAGCTCTGAAACACTGATAAACCTTTTATATTTCTCCATCATTAAAAAAATACTGCACTTAATTATTGCATGTTCATACTTTGAAAAGGTTAATTTAAAAATGTTACCTTTAGGCAAGGAAAAGTTGATGGTGTTCTGGGTTATGCATTCGTTCACACACACGAATTGTATTGGTCATTAATTGGGAATTTAGCCAGAGGTGATAAAGTTAATCAGCTTTTCACTGTGCTATTATAATTAATGTCTCTTAAAACAAGTACTGTAAACTACTATGAACAAATCTGAAGGTTAAATATTAATTGATTAAGTGGTTATCAAACAGAAGAGCAATGTGTGAGACTTTCAGTTAAAAACAATCAAAATATGAACAAATATAATGAAGAGAATTTGAAGTTAGCATACTAATCAGCTAACCTTGGTGTGTTTTGTCTCGTAACACAGCTTTGTACCTCGAGGGGCCATAGTGAGTCACTGTAGTGTCAAGTCTACCCTCCATCCAAAAACACTGAGGTGGTTTCTTGCCCAGTTTTCCTCCGGCCCCTTGAAGCCAACTCTCATAGTGGCCAAACTGTGTAATTACAACGTCACATGATGCCAAAAGACTTGCTGCTTTTTTTTTTTTTAGCATCACAACCCCCGTGAAATGACTTGCTTCACATCATAATTTGAGCCATTCAGTCCAATACATTTGGGAAAGTCTAGAAGAGCTGCAAGATTAAATCAGTTCATCTCCATTCAAGTTAGCCGGCTCGGTCGGCGGAAGTCTCTCGTGCACACGCTCTCTGATCCGGGTGATTTTATAGCTGGGAAGTTGAGCTATTTTGGTGCCGATACCCCGTTACCCTTGTTTCCAGTGCGGGAAGAGTCAGCTAATGGAAGGAACACTCCACCTGAAACTACGGGGGTTATACTATCGAACAATTGCCTCTTGCAGTGGTATTATGAGACAGGATGGGCCGGGGCTAGTTGATTAGCATGCTAACTCCACTCAAGATCTCTTCGACTCAGTTCTTTGACATAGCGTCAACACTTTTCATTCTAAAAATTCTGTTGATAATATTAGTTTATTTGCTAAAATTCAGGCCACATCTTACAAATTGCTGCTTTAATTAAGAAAAACAGTTGTCAGATTAATAGATTACAGCCCTGTTTTAGAGCATGGGGTGCACTAATTGTTTTACAAATTAATTGGTTTAGAAAGCAGGAACTGCTAAGTTACACATTTAAAAAGCACACAGATAAAATCTAAAACTGGTAGACGGCTCATCCCTGTTGTGTAGCTCAGCGACTCTTCTGATCACGTTGAGATTTTCCAGGAGGTGTGAAGCTCGACTCCGACTGCTGTTCCACAAAGGAAAACAGGTCGTAGCTCTCAGTTTCCTGTGAAAACTTTGGAATGAAAACATAACTACATCACAAAAAAGAGCCAGGAGCCCTAATAAGCACCACACATAGACACACACATCCTCACAAACACACACACACACACACACACACTCTCTCTCTCTCTCTGGGCATAAACTGAGTGTGTTCCCTGAAATACCCTGAAGTAGTTATCTTAAAGTGGCATCCTGGAGCTTGAGGGTGGGAGGGTGCGTGACTTGTGGAGCAGATTTAGAGTGTCCCCGAAGAGTGTAGTACACACACACACACACACACACACACACACACACACACACACACACACACAGAAAGAGAGACAATAAAGACACACAGGTGAACACAGACAATTTCTGCCAATTAATACAGACATGTTACAACACACACAGCAGGAAACGCACGCTGACATACACACATGGCTGTAAGTCACAATTCTTACTGTGTGCTGTAATTAAGAGATTCTCAGGGGAGTTCATGTTTTTTTATTGTTCTAACTTTTCATCTTTATCCTGCAGGCGAACGTGTTTCTATACGTTATAATAAATGTGCAGGAATCATATCACAAATACACACGTGTAATGCTGGTGGTGCTTTATTATGATGAGAAATATTTTGCATGTTTGCCGTCATTTGGTGGACAGGAAGCAGGGTTGCCAGCCAGAATCAAACCAGGGGCACTATCGTTACACGACATGCATCATGACACACTAGGCACCGCTAATCTGTGCTTTACTTTGAGATGTTTTCTCCAGTCAGACTCGAGTCACGTGTCCAGCGTAGAGAGAGTAGAAGAGGCTGGACGTCCTCAGCTCACCTATCTATCCTCTTCTCCATCACAGTTCCCTATTTTTATAGCTCTAAACTTTCGAGAACCATCCATAAAACCCACTCAGGTTGAACCTGAGGCCGGGGCAATAATAGCCTCATGCGATGGAGCAGTAAATGGAACTGAAAAGTAGAGAGGAGAAATGTATGCACTGTTCTCTGCTGAAGTGGAAAACATTGACCTGAGTCTAAATCATTGACGAAAAGCGGGGGAAAAGTACTTGAAGAGATACTCTCACAGAATTACAGCTGATTTTGTAGAGGCGTCTGTTTAAATGCAGACTGCAACCAAATTGTGTCTGAAAAGCCTCACTGGATGGTTTTAAGTGAAACTCCCTGCTGTAATTATTCGCACAGTTTAATTACTTTGATGTCCTGAGCTGCCTTTCTTTCATCAATCAATTTTTTTCCCTGCGAGTAATCAGAAAAATCGAACGGCAGCGATTTGAAGTGGGTCCTTTCACTTAAAAATACAAAGCAGTTGGATACTTTCATCCAGAGAAAGTTAACTTTCTTTTACCATTTTCATTAAAGTCATAGAAAAACTTAAAAACACCTTGTTCTTATCTAATCTGGTTTTAGCGCAAGGGGAGGATTAATAATTACCGGAAAGTTAAATCAGGTTTAAGACAAGATTGCAGATTTGGTTTAATTCAATCTTATATTTAAAGGGACTTCTAACAAGCTATTTTTCCTTTCCGTTTGCATGTTATCAAGAAAAGATATTTTTCTGTAGTCAACCACCATGACATTGGTAATACTGCACCGTGGCAGCACTGGGCGCTATCGCCGTCTCTGCACAGGTCAAGCTGTCTCCAGCCTCGGCACTTCATTTCCCTTCATTAGGCCGACTCTCTGTAAAGCCGTCCACAAGGATTTGACATCAATTCTAATTTGTTGCACTTTGAAGTCTGATTAATTCACAATTACTGCGGGAAAAAAAGAACGGGAGGATAGAGAGGGCAGCGGGAAGGAGTGGGTGTTATAGATAAAGAGACGGAGAGGAAGTGAACAGTGGTGGTACAGTCCTCTGAATGCAGAGCAGGGAGAGCTTCAGACAATATTGGTGTCTGAAGGCTGATAATGATCTTCCTCAACTAAAGAGTGAGACAGCTGATACTTTGTGCAATTATCTTCTGGCAGGCCCATTTTTATGCCAAAATAGACGACGGTTTGTATTAATGAAACTGAACATGAATTATATCCACAAATACTCTCTCACTGAGCTGATCAGCACAATAATGTCTTCCAGAAAACTGCGTCATCAGAGGTGGGGCACAATGACAGAGTTTTAATAACGGGCTGATATCTGCATTTTGAATATTTCCTGTGCTGAGTCATTGTGAGGAAGATTTATTGAGTCGCGTCCATCATTACAAAGAGCACGGTACAAAGACAGCTTTACCAGGCTGTTAAGAGCAGTAAGAGGCGAGGGGGTTCAGACGGGATTGAGCGATTGGAACAGATATGCAAGGCGGTTCATCTTCTTAGCAATAAGACTGGAAGCTCACACCGACCGCACACATTCTAATAGCAGCTGACCTTTTCAGTGTATGGCTAATCATCTACAGCTGAATCAGACCGGACTGGGCTTAGTTTCTTACTTGATTGTGTAGATTTAGAGCAGGCTTACGTACAGAAATATTCACATTGTAGTATTTTACTGATAGAGGGCATTGAATTAAGGAGCAAGTTTGCCACCCATTTAGTTTGGAGATGAGTCATGTTCTGTTCCCGGTGATGTAAAGTACATTGGTAATGGTTATGTTGCTAGGTGATGTTGACAGTGTGTACATTAGTATTATTAACAGGTCCTGTGGGGTTAGAGTGGACACTTACAGTGTCCTCCAGAGAAGTTTAAATGACTCGGGGCAATTCTCGAGGGCGTAAGCTGCCCTGTGCATGTGTTTACATCAACTGAGGTATGTTTCTATGTCATATTATATGTTTCTATGTTTTGCTGTGTTTTTGTGCTTGCTCCTGAACAAATTGCCTGCATGGGACGAATAGTAATTGACTTAATTTATACTTTAAAGATATATTATGTAGGAATTTTGCATTCAAATATCAAAACGACAAGACCTCTGTTATGTATTTTGTTGAGTTGTATACTTATATTATCGCAAATGTTTCTAACAATGTTCAAACCCAGTGAAAGTTTATTCAAGGTAACTATGTGTGTCATCTGGTTGCATGTCACTACTTCCAAAATAGGGAAATCAATGAATGCGTCTAAAGTTAACACCAACAAAACTTTAAAGCATAACCTCTCCTGTAAACATTTGTGCCTGAGTCGCATCAGGTCGATTTTTTTTTTCCAGCAATGATGGTTCTTTAATGGTATATTCACCAGCAGTAAAGCAAGTTTGACCCTGGGATCATTTGTGTTTATTCACGTTACTCATGCAGTATACTGTAATCTAGCCGTAAGCAAACGTTAGTGAGTTTTTCCTGCATGCCTCGAGACAGCCAATCACAGCACTTTAGATCTTGGCATGAAAAGCATGCCGCGTCCAGACATATGTACCATAAAAGTTGAAGTTTGCTATCCAGCCCTATCTCCTCCAGATAGATAGATAGATAGATAGATAAACTTTATTGTCTGTCACGAGTGATAGAAATTCTTCTTTGACAGGCTCGTATAAAAGAACATTAAAGACAAACATTAGAAACAAATGTTAAAAACAACATTTAAGTGCAATCATGCTAAAAAAAAAAGGAGGAGGGGGCTGTTAAAAGCAGGAAAGTGTTCATTTTTGAACAGCTCTGGATGAGAGCAGAATCCATGCTTTATGAATGGTATTGAAAGTGTGAATTTCCCACAAACACTATAATACATCAACAAATACAAGAATAAGAGTGTTTATATGTATTTATATATATTTATATGTCATGAGATGTTGTGACCTTGGCATAAGGATGGGGTACATCATATATTTTTCACAGATTTCTTTCAGGTCTAGAGGACACAATTACTGCCTTTTCCCTGAAAAAAAGGAAAATAACTTCTCTAAAATGGACCCAGGATCAATAGATAGTGTAATAAAGTAACTGTCTGTGTGATTTACTATGGATGTATGGAGCACAGGTGCTTCTCTTGCTTTAATAACTCTTCTCACGTTGTTGCTGTGGACTCCACTGGTCCATAACTACTTTGTTTTATCATTTATTATATGCTGTGGCAGAAAGAATTATCTCTTAGTCTCTTCCTAGCAATACAGGTGGTAATACTACTTAGCATTTTCTGTCCATAAAAGTTATGTTTTCATTGCAGTTTTACCGAAGCCAAATAACGGTTGTGGAACTCTGCAAAGTACGTGCTTGAAATTTGTACATGCAGGTCTTGGCTCACAGACAGTCACATGCTTGGTGTCCAAAATAATTTATGAAAGCAATCCTGGTTTATGTGAAAGGGTTGCTTGTGTCGATGGGGCCAGTAAAATCAACACACCGCTTTGCAGCTCCAAACAGTTTTCAGCCACTTTTCGCTCATTTGTTTGAAAAGCTGGACTGATTAAAAACCCAAGTACTGGCAACTGCCCGTGTAGATGTACTACAAGCTAACTCCTGTTGAACACAAAACAGCAGGCCAAAGTAAGTAAGTGATGAAGAAAGTCTCAATCACTGTTCATACCAAAGTACTTTAATTTTTAAGTTTTCAAAGATACCAAAACAGGCTAACTTGCAGGAAATAATGGACAATAATCCAGAATATTCAGTATGCAGAATCAAGCAACCGTACAAATGGGCCTTGGTTTGAATATGTCATACAGATACAATGAGAAGCAGTTACATAACACTGATGTTGTGTTATACAGTGTGAGAAACTTTTTTTGATTTGAAGAAACTTGAGGTGAAATCAAAAATACAGAAATAGAAACATTTTTTAGGCAGTTTTCAGTGCTGGTACAAGTGTACACTTATCTGTGGGTTTCATATCTCTTTGTGTCCCAGCACAGCATCGTAGATCTTCCCAGTGAGGCGGTGCTGGATGTTGGAGAAGCCAGCAGCAGCGAGCAGGGCAGCGTACTGAGCAGCTGTCCTCTCTCTGCCCTCCGTCTGCACCAGCATGTTCAGAGAATACAGCTGCACTGTCAGCGGGCCAGAGCCGTCCTCAAAGAGCAACGCCTCCACCAGCAGCACAGCGCCTCCTGCAGGATGAACCAACAGTTCAGCTCTGTTTGTTTGTTTTATTCCTTTCTCTTTGTTTTTTTCTCTTTCTTTGTTTCTCTCTCTCCCTCTCTGACTGGTTCGAAAGTGTCTAAGCAAAGCTTACTGTAGCTAGCTAGGCTAATGATAGCTTTGCTAACATGCCTGTAGCAAGTCGGTTTCCCATAAACCCAGTATACATCAAAACAACATGGTTCCATTTAACAATCATTAGCGAAACAGAACAAGCCAGCATACTTCCAAAATTTTGTTTAATCTGCTTGTTTTGTAGAAAGTTAAATCATACTGTCCATCTGAAGCTAGGTTTCCATTCAAATGTATCACAAAATTTAACAAAATTTCTAGAAAACAGGCAGAAGTAAATGTGATTGAATGCATATTTCTTTTATTATCTTGTTTCTATCAATGGTCGTTGTCGTCGTGACAATTAGGAGTTGATTCATCGAGATAAGCAGTAGGTAGTGGCAATTATCCAGTTAGGTGCCAATATTTCACAAAACACTAGGGTGCAACAAGTTGATGTAATTAAAAGAATGCCAGCCATACCTCGAATGGTGAAAAACAGTGTAAACAACAATGAAAAATGACATTTATGTTTGTTTCATGAATAATTTGAAGAATGTTACAGTCTCCCTATCAGTCCACACATCTGATGTTTTTGTCTGCCACAATGTTTTGTCTCTTCAGTGGATCTTTCAGTCACATGCTTAGTGTACGTCATGAGTTTAAGAAGATTGAACGACATCCAGGTTTTTATGGCATGCAGGCAGTTGACAAGGGACTGAGGGGAGCTGGGTAGATGGTTTGGTGCTGAGATAGAGCTGTGTGTCATCGGCATATGAGTGGAAACTAAGACCGTGTTGGCGGATGAGTTTACACACTATGTAACTGGCAGTGTATTTTCTGTGCTCAACTTGTTACCAACTAGTAAACAATCATATTTATGATTAATTTAGTTACTGTAAAAAAAAGTAATGCAACTGATAGACAAGAATTGATAAAGTTTCTTATATACCTTATTTCATAGCAGACATCTTGACTTGTCAAACACAGGTGTAACTAATACCATTGTTAGTTGCTGCATTGCATTGCCATAACTGGAGAAACAGAGACAAAATTAATGTTATTACCAACACCTGTGCTTTCTGTGCTACAACAGGTCAACATGTCTGCTCTAAATGTCTCCTGTGAGGCTTTAATAAGAAACTACTTTGTTCTAAAACAGGTTGTAGTCTCTGTCCAGAAAAAAATAGGCTTTCCCCACTTACTTTATGTCCTTGTTTTTATACACACACACACACACAGATTCACAGACAAAAACACATGAGAGGGTTTTGTGCCTCCTGATAGAGTCTGCTGCTTTTGTGTGTGTGCGAGTTTGTCTTTGATCAAAGTCAGAAGGACAGACTTTTCTGGGATCAGCTGCATTGTGGGATACAATCTGCCATCTCATTTCAAGCAGGGGAGGAAAAAAAAAGTACTCATCTCTGTCACAGTCAAAGACACACACGCACGCACGCACGCACACACACACACACACACACACACACGCACACACACACGCACGCACATGCACACACACACACACACACACACACACACACACACACACACACACACACACACACAGACAGACAGACCTGGCTTGCATGCTTTGTAGACTCTACTAAGTAGCTCTACGGAGCGTTCGTCTGTCCAGTCGTGGAGGATTCTGGCGAGGATGTAGAGGTCAGCCTGCGGCAGGGGGTCTTTGAAGAAGTCCCCTAAACACACACACACACACACACAATTCAAATGCACTGAATTCCTAAGACGCAGCCATATTTGATTTAATTATTTCACATAATTATTAATTATGTTGACAAGCCTTCCAGTAATGAGACAATGATTATTTAAGTGTTTTACATACTCAAACATAATTAATTAAAAGGGGCTGATGTCTGTTGTAATCATATTGTGTCAGAAAGATTTGACCTAACAGTGTATTTTCAGCCTGCTGTCCACCATGGCTCAGGGTCAACTTCACTTGCTGCTGTTTATACACAGTGATAAAAATGAGTGTTTGTGTGCCTGTCCTCGACTCAATTCCACGCCTCTGCTGTCCATTATAACTGTATGACCACACAGGGGTCTGCATAACATTGAAGAAAAACAAAAACTATGTATCACTGCTTTTCATTTTCTTTTCGGTTCCTGTTGTGTTCGACATCATCGCGGCTATGAGAACAGCAGGAACTGATTGTGACTTCAGGTTTTCAAGATTCACAGACCGCTGAGAACTTTTTCCCTCCACGTTTGCTGCTGCTTTGGAGAGCCGACAGCACATAGTGTGAGATATAAATTGATAGTTGATACACAATGTTTTCAGTCCAGTAGCAGCAGGAGACACACAAGTGACAGCATCAACAGTGTCTTATTCAGCTTTTACTTTCAGATCAGACTTTGAAAATATCTTCAAAAAAATGTTTTCTGTCATTTCTTTGTGCTGTTAGAGGGAAATGAGGTTGATGGTGGCAGACAGACTGTTATTGCGCCCAATCTCACCCTGCTCTATGGTGGCCGCAAAAAACATGAAAGGCGCTCTTTACAGCCACTGTTTGGTCTATCTGTGGCAGTGCAACATGGTGGATCTGCTCTCTCTGTAAATATAAAAAGGCTCATTCGAAGATTACAAAAACATAACGATTATTTGTTTCAGGTGATTATACAATAATGGACATATTTATGAGCATTTATTCCATTTCTGCCAGATCCCCTTAAATCCGACACTCTGGATGTTCAAGATATTATTCCACTTTTTCCATTATGTTGTAAATAATGTGTAATGCACTGTCTTTGTGTTTCTCTTCATACAGCATGATGGTCCCATTTGCACTTCGATAACATGTAATATTTATCTGGATAAGAAAAGGTTTATTAAGATATAACTGCACACAGGAGGCCTTATTATCAGACTGAGATCAGATCAGCCAGACCTTATCTGCACCATCCTATTAAGATCAGATCAGAGCCAGGTGTAATACAATCTTTACAGTTTGGATGCGTTCATAGATGGCTAAAGGCAATGTCCTATATCTTTCGTACTGTCAACCAGTCTTATTAAAAGACCAAAACCAACAATGTGTTTGTACAGCTCTGAATACTTCAGAATTTAACTATTCCCTCTTCGGCACTGCAAACCCATTCTTCCTGAAGAAAAAAATACTTGCTAAAAATGAAGTAGGCACTACCTTTTTTGTTTTAGCAACAGATGTGCCGTACTCATGAGTATTTAAGGAACCAGGAGTTTGCGCGATTGACTACATGGTAATGAAGGAACATGCTTACTGATGTGGAGCTTTGTGGCACAGAGGAATATAAGCTATATCTTTAGCTACATAGTAAGAACATTGGAAAAATGCCACATCAAAATACACGGGTGTCACCATTAAACAAAAGGGACCCAACGCAAGACACACAGGCAGGCAGGTAACCAAACAAAAGGTGAGCTTTATTAAATCAAATCAAATCAATTGTATTTAAATAACCCAAAAGTCCATAAAATACAAAGGCCAAACACAAAAGCTAAACAAAGTACTGACCAAAAAAAGCAAAGTACAAACCAGGAATAACGCGAGGAATCAGGAACCAAAAGCTGGAAACAAAGGACGGGAAGATGGGACAGGAAGAAGACAGGGAAGCAGAGCACTGTACTGCGAAATGACACCAACAGCAAGACATCGCCGTCAGACAGCCAGGTCATACAGTGCGCGGCAGGCACAGCTGTGCTCCTGCGTAGGAATACGGACAGTTGAGGGAATATATCGCCAAAGGAAAGGGCCGTCTGACTGCAATGCAAAGTGCCAAAAATCTTCAAATTATAGCTTAAACACTTAAACGGATATACATATTTTTTACGTGTCTTCTTTTAGGTGGCTAAAATACTTCTTGCTGTCAGTGCCGTTTTGCAGCACAACGCTCTGCTTCCCTGAGGGTGCTATGCACTGCTTCTCCACACAGGGGGAGAGCTACTACTACTACTGCAGGTAATACACTCACTAGGGATGAGTACCTCATACAACCCCACATCGAAAGACCCGAACAATCACTTTAAAGCTCCTGCTGGTAAGATAGTAATACTGACGCTTTAGGATTTTAGCTCGGAGGTCAGCCGCCATCCGAAAGCATCACTATTTAGAGTTAAGAAAACCCAGAAAAATCTTGCAGAAGACCCTTTCCTTGGCAAGGAAAAAGTAGAAGTGATACAGCGGTGGCAACGTGCCACTATTGTTGACAAGCCCACCATCTCTGCTTGTGTGATTTGCATATTGAGATCTGATCACAATGCAGGCAGATTTCAGAGCAGAAGAATGCTTATTAATACAAGGTGTAAATGGTGTGTGTGTGTGTGTGTGTGTGTGTGCGTGTGTGTAACTGCACTTGAACTGTCTGTATATGATTAAAAATGTCAAGTGATGTCGCCCAGCCCTAATGACATTACCTTCGTGGAAGCCTATCCTCTGGTCGCCCTCCGAGAAGAAGTGTTCCCTCGACGTACGCACCACCTTGGGGAGGTCAAAGATCGTAACGGTGCATTCTGGGTAGGCTGACGTGCACTGCTTGGCTAATGCTCCACTGCAGCCTGGAGAGAGAAACAGAGATAAGTAGCTTTAGTTACGGCGCAATGAACGCACACAACCTTCATTAACAAGGTAGTGCACCATGCTCACACTCAACACACAGAGTCAGACAAGTGGAACAGATGCCTTTCAGGTATATACCCATTATTTATTTGCATGATTTGTATTCAGTTGTATGTGGCGGCTTTGGGAATATGGTTCATCTAACATTCATGCCAATAAAGCAGACTGGAATGAACTGAATTTAGAGTGACATAGAGAGAGAAGAAACTGGACAGAGCTCGCTGTCTAAGAATCCGACTGAGGAATCTAATCTAAGCAAGAGCAAACACAAACACACACAATGTGATTGTTATCTGGCTCAAACTGATTTCACATGCATGAACCTTTACATGTAAATCATTTTTTTTATTTATGCAACGAGCTCCAGGGCTCCAGGGATGACAACGCCGGTCTGTTGATTGGTCAGTCGGTCCACGACTTTGATCCAGACTGAAATATCTTGATAACTATCGGAGGGACTGTCATGTAATTTGGTACAGACATTCATAGTCCCCAGGGACTCTTCCTCTAGCTTTACCATGAGGGAGACATTTTTGATTTTTACTGAAATATCTCAGCAACTATCAGTCTGTGAGCACTACATGTAGTGCTATTTATCCATCGAAACTGTTTTGGTGTGAGTTGCAGAGTTTTGGAGATACCGGCCCAAGAGATGTCGAACTTCTTTAGATTATAATGGAACAAGGTGGCACCCAGCTTGTGGTGGTCAAAGAGGAACAGCGCCAGGCTTTGAAACCATGTAATCACAACGTCACGTGACGCACTGGGGCCCAAAAAGACTTTTTTCCATAAGCTTACATTTTGAAACTATGGATAATTTTTTTTGGAGCGTCACAACCCCCACGATATGACTCGTTTGACTATCATAAATTAAGCCATTTGGTTTAATAAAATTTGGAAAGTCTAGAATACCCCAAGATTAAATCATTTTATCTCCATTCAAGTTAGCCGACCGCTAAACATGGGGTAAGCCAGCTCGGTCGGTGGAAGTCTCCAGTGCGCACTATCTATGGGCCGCACAACATGGAAGATCTGGGTAATTTTATAGCCAGGAAGTTGACATGCCTGAACAAAGCCTTTGTCAATAGAGTGCCTCAGGATTACAGTTACATGCCAGAAATAAGGTCTGTGGTTACCAGAAGCTTCAGAGATTCTCATATTTTGTTCTACGACATTAAATACACCAGTAAATACCCCACGTTTGAATTATAAAGCGTTTACGTGTCTCAAAAGAGGAAGTTGCCAACGATTTTCTAAATAAGACTACAGGAACTTTAAGTGTCATTGTGCCGAACACTGAGACTCAACTACTCAGTCCATCTTTAAAGGCGGACTCCAGTTGCAAACTAGCGCTCTAACTCAACTTTACAACTGTAGATTGATCAATTTATAATAAAGTGTGTGTACTAAGCGTAGTAAGATGCTTAGTAGCGGTGACATTTATAGCCTAACATGAGCTTTTTACTTCAGGCTTTAAAGCAACCCAGTATGTCTTAAAGGTACATTTCACAATTTCAACTGTTACAGTTTGGTTGGGCTGAATTGTTAAGTGTCTGTCTCTGGCAGAGCTTCGGGATCAGCTGGTAGAAAGGATTCTTGTTTTTGTTCAACTCTTGGGTCACAAGATAAAAGATGTTTATAAAATCTGATTACTCGCTGTTGAATTTTAATCATTAGGGGGTAGTGGCCAAGTTCAGCCCTGCATGCATTAAAGGTTGCATGTCTTGCACTGAATGCTGTCTCATAGAGAGAACTGCAGCTCGTCACAGGGCACAGGTCAGACCTGATTATTTGACTGGAAAATAACAAAATTAAATTAGCATACGAGCACACACAAACACACGAGGGCGGAAACAGGGGTTTAATGTGGAAATATGAATATTTCAACTTGATGCTTTGGCAGCATTATTATCAGTGTTCATGCTTCATCAAGCAATCTGAATATAAAACACAGAGCGAGAGTGTGCGAGACAGATAGAGAGGAAGAGATAGATGAAGAATGTTTGAATGAGTGATGGGGAGGCAGTGAGGTGGAATACAGGATCAAAGGATCGCACTTTGACAAACATACAAAGGCAGACAGACATAGGTGTGTGTGTGTGTGTGTGTGTGTGTGTGTGTGTGTGTGTGTGTGTGTGTGTACAGGGCAAACTGTCAAGCTCAGTAGTGCCTTCCTCCTAATAGGACCTGCTGCTACTGTATGAGTCTGTATTCTTGCTTCATGTTTTTCACACACACACACACACACACACACACACACACACACACACACACACACGGACGCTCACATCAAACAGGGGTCAGCAGAGGAGAAAAATCAAAGAGCAGCAAGGAGGAGCGAATCCAAACACAACAACGCAGCTACAAGGCCCCGAGCTAACCTGTCTGCCTCAGTTTGTTAATGAAATCCTTTGATGGGATATTGTGATTGATACGTTGTGTTATACTGTTTTGTTTTTCCTCCTCTTTGTTGAGTTTTCCCACTTTTTACATTCATTCAACCTTTATTTAAATCTTGAATCAATCAGGGCATGAGCTCATTTCCAGTGCTGTCAAGAGTACGTTAAACAGAATAAATGAGCAAACAATACAGTTAAAAGCAGTTTCGTTCACGAGCAGAGTAGTTTGCATGGTTCTAATGTGTGTTGCCAAATGTAGTGATTGAACCAAGCATTTGAATGGGTCAAATAATGAGCATGGGACCAGTTTAATAAGGAAGTGATGTGTAGGCCAGTCGCCAGAATAAAATGTTGGGGGTTAACATCTCTGCAAACCGCTAATACGTTCAAATTTGTTCGTGTCATGTGAACCATATTCACATTCTTACAAAACTTGTCATATCACCTTCACATTACATGCTTATGGCCTGACTGCAATGTCGGGAGGTGGAGGTGATGGTGGTGGAGTTACAGGTGAGTGTGAAACCCTGGGCTTGCATCTAAGCACAGGCACTCTGGGCACATGCCAACGGCCTTCTTGCCACTAGAGAGACAGTTCGGAAAAGAACATCAACTGCCAACATTAAAATGATAGTTCGGATCTTTTGGTGTGGGGTTGTATGAGTACACCGCCAGTGTGGAGAAGCAGCCTGTGCGTAGGAATATGGACGTTGTACAGTTGAGGGAATGTAGTGCCAAAGGAAAAGGCTGTTTAACGGCAACGTAAAGCGCCAAAAATGTTGCATACACTTAAACAGATGTATATATTTTACAGGTAGGTAGGCTGTAGGTCGGACTTATTTTAGGTGGCTAAAATATGTGTTGCTGCTGGTCCAGTTTCAGCAGTACAAAACTCTGCTGCATGCCAGCGCCGCCACTGTTTCTCCACACCGGTGGCAAGGTGACGGTCATCTACTGCAGGTAATACACTGACGAGGGATAAGTGCGACCTGTACTATCACTTTAAATATTGTATTTAAAGTGATATGAAATAATATGACATTTTACTCATACAGTCTAGAGCCACTATTCTCAAATTGTGGTGGTACATGGAGGAGTCCGACAAATGTTTTATGAAAATGAAATAAGTCAATTCAAAAAACATAATACTAGCAAAATACTGCAGAATTTCTAATTTAAATACTGAAATATAATATAAAATACGTTTTCTTTCCCCCCGTAATTACGCGCTACACTCAAACTGATGGCGAGATAGTAAGCTGAGGTAAATAAAAGATTCAAAAACACTACAGACATGGCTCCAAACAGGAACTATAGGGAACTATAGGGAAAAGAAGTGCGGAGCAGGAGGAGAGTATTTCAAGCAGATCTGTTGAAAGTGAAGTTGACAGTGCTATTGGCTACTTAAGTAGCGCCACTGAAGCGTCCGCAGCACCTGCTGACATAAGAAGGAAAAACAGTGAGCTGAAAAGAGTAGGCCTCTGGCCTCGGTCATAATAGCAGTACTTGGTGAGGCTAAAAATTTTTGAGGTGGGACGGGATGTAAAGAAGTTTGTGGGACGCTGCTGTAGAGAATAGGCATTCAGCACTAACTTCAACTTGATGCACCTTTATTTGTGCACATATGACCATCCCATTGTTAATCTCCACTGATGTATGTGCTGATATTTCTGTGTGTTCTGTAAAAGTGAGTAGTTTTACTCTCATATAAGTATGTTCAGGGTTGAATAAATCTATTAGAAAACTGTTTGTGTACACACTTTCTATCTTGTGTCAGCAGCTAGATACTGCTGACTACATCTGTATCCAACTAATACAACTGTGGCAGGGAACCACTGAGGGGGAACTCCGCTGATTTTCCACATCACGATCAGTTTACTTACAATGAGGAGAATTCTCCAGCCTGTGAAAATAGCTGTATAATGTACTTCTGTGGCCCTGGAGGAGCTTTGTCAGTGCTCAGAAGATATAATCAGGGTTATCTCGATGCAGACTTGAGACTTTTCATAGAAAGCCTGCGTTATGAACAGGGGAAATGGAGTTTAAGAGACAGAATTCACATATTAACCTTCAGTTAGTCATTGGTGAGGGACAGGATTGTTGCAAATAGACTTTATTATCTACACTTTCTATAATTTATATCTGCTTATATACTATCACTACATAGAATGGGCTCTGGGGAACTTCTGTGTTGTGATGGAAGATGGTCGTTAATTCACGTTAGCGGTCTCACGTTAACTACTGTGGCTCTCTGATAGCAGAGTCCTTCACGAAGAAGATGAAGGTCACATTTTCCACATCACGTTACAATCCACTCACATACAGGCAAATAAACACGTGAACTGATACAAATAGTTACACAGAGCATCTTTAACTAATAATACATTACATAAAACACATTTTACCAACGTTTGTTTACTTTTTCAATGATAAAAGTTTGAATTCATTCTCCACTTGTAGTATCATGACTTTATCTAAAGCAAATGATGTGAATATTGTTTCATAACTGAGTTTCTTGCATGTAGCAGCATGAAGCAGATGGCCATTTACATAAAAAACAACACAAACATTGTGCTTCAGAACCATGAATATAATTTCTTTAGAGTTGCTGTAACCTTTAAGTTCATTATGCATTTTTAAACAAAACATAGAACTGAACTGTGTGTTAAATGTCACATTAAAATAAATCTAGGTGAACGGCCTCACGCAGACCGTCAGTATAGAATAAGCCATTTTTCAACAGGAAAATGATGAAGACTTTGAATGCTGGCTGGCTGATCCCTGATCTGGACTTTGGACAGAGCAACAGACAGAGCACCTGAGCAGCAGGTGTGTGCAGACACAACAGATGCTGTGTGAGAGACAATGCAGTCACTCCTGCTGTCCACACGCACACAGTTTTTGGTGAAGCACCTTAATGCATAAACATGAACACACAACCTCACGCTGAGGAAGTCACAGAGGAGAGGGGCGACAGGAGGACCGTCCTCGATGTGTGTCTGCGTCTGTTTGTCGGTGTGTGTGTGTGAGCATGTGTGCTTTTAGTGGCTTCACAGCTCCCCTGTGTGGTCGACTGAGGTGTCACACACAGGAGGCGGCCAAGAGTGTAAACTAGTGTTTGTACAGTGTGCTGTTTCTAAGCCTGACTGAGCCCTAATGTTGTAATTATAATTAAAACAGAGAAACATGTGTGTTAATTAATGTTTTAAATGTCAAGGCACTTTTACGCATTTTCACGTCAAACTAAAAGACATTCAGTCGAGATTAGAGCGCCATTCAGGGGCTTTATCTCAACCTCTATCATGATTGAACACAGCGGGGGTTCTTCAAAACATTGATTGCACATTGGATCATTTATCTCTGAGTATAATCTTGCACGTGGACATTACTGCTACATTATTATCCATCATCTGCTCTCTCTGATCGACTGAGGGGCTCATGAGTGAAGACAACGTTCAGCTCTCAGTGCAGGAGGAGACTGACTGAAACAGAACGGGCAACGTCAAGCAACAAAAGCTTTTTTTTGTTCTATTATTATTCATATCATGTCACTTTTTTTCTTTTCCCTGAAGTCCTGGCCTCACATCCTACAGTTCATGTTGCGTTCGTTCAGTCTTTCTTCCCTCACTTTTTTATCCTTGTGCACTCTACTCTGTGTGTAAACCATTTTGTAAGAAACCTGCAGTACAAAAGCACTTTATAAATAAATCTGATTTGCCAAAGGAGATTACACAGCAGAGATCAGTCAAGAAAGCTGCATTTTTTTACCTTTATTTATCCGAAGACTGGCGAGGCTGCAACATCTTGCTTCACATTTAGACATTTCACATTCAGAGCATCACAATGGATGGAAGCTAAATTAGTTTGCAGCTAACTGGAACTGCTCTTATTTATTGGCATAAATCTTGTATGCTTGAGAAAAATCCATGGGCCATGTCCACATTAATGCAGATTTATGAAAAAATACTGTTTTCAGATTAAGTTACACATTGAAATGCTGCCACAACAGGAAAACTGTTGATTTTATTTATTCTCTCGGTTGTCAAACTATGAAATCACGTATTACGGTCATTACTGGGCAAGAAGAAGGGTGAAATAATTAGACTGTTGTGACAGAGATGGCTGGATGCCTCACACTTAGCAGGTTAAACCTCTCTGATGCCTCCTACTCTCTGTAAACACTGATTTAGATTTCAGTGTAGACGAGCTAAATGCATGTTTTTACCAATGCTGCCCTTGTTAAGCATTTTACACTGGAAAAAATGCAACTTAAAAAATAAGTAAAGAAAACAATGAATACAAGACGTTTCTTGTCAGCCAATGGAACAAGTGAAGAACATCTAAGAACAAGTCTTCAGATTATGACTCTGAAATGTTTTTTTCTAGATAATTGTGTCTTATATTAAGTATACTGAGATATTTTTCACAAGAAATTAGACTCACTAAGATTTTGAGTGTTTGCAGTGTAATGTAAAAAAACAAAGCGAATCACTGATACGTTCACATGTGTCCGCGTTAAAGTCTACATACCATACTGACGTTTCTAAAAAACAAAACATGTCATACTACGTTCACATTACATGTTTATGGCCTGACTTTCATATCAGGAGGTGAAGGTTATAGCAGTAGTGTTACAGGCGAGAAGGCTGTCAAGCCAGTGACCGCAGTTCAAGACTGTGTTTCAACATTTAGATGTAGGACAATCCTGGATATTTTCATAGAGACCTCCAGACAATTTCCAACCATGTTTGTTGCGACAAAACAGGTATTTTAAGCCAAATGATGATCTGGTGTTTTTTTGTGCCTAAACCTATCTCATAAACACAGAGGACGGTGGTGGAGTTCCAGGCAAGAAGGCTGCCAAGAGATTGACTGCAGTTTGAGACTACGTTTCAACATTTGTGAATGTGAAACAAGTGGATACTTTTAAGGAGGCCTGTGGACAATTTCCAGCAAACATAATGTGGAAATTAATGAGGAGAAGTCGGGACATTCCCAGAAGTATTTTAAGCCTAAACATGATGTTTTCCAAACCCTAACCAAGTGGTTTTTGTGCCTGAACCTGACCAGACTATAACCACAGCATTGTCACAATAAACAGAACCTTTAGAAACGTAAAGTTGCAACATAAACAAATCCACGGTGTGAAGAAGTGTACATGACGAACATTTATTCTGGCAGCTGGCAGGTAACCCATAAATTGTGCCTGTACACTGTCTGTAAAAATAAATTAATTTATGCTGTTAAAATCATGTTTTTTCCTTCAGAGCTGAACAAATACAACAAAGTATACTGTCAATACAGTGAAACAGTGAAACTCTGACTTTGAGACTTTGAGTTGTGTGTGTTGGGAAAGCTGACTGATTCACTAAGAGTCATTAACTCAGCGAGGCTGAAGGGTGGGGTGGGGGTGTAATAAAGGTTGCAGTTGATTGTGAGTGCTGTGCATTTTTGTGCGCACACACACAAACACACGCTCTACTGTATAAATGCTGTATGTGTGTGCGGCTGAGCCAGCTGTCTCTGTTAACGCATGACTCCAACAATTTTAAATGTTAATGACTGAACCCACGACCTTATGGAAATGAGATCTGGTGACTTGATAAACACACACTCGCGCACACACTTACCTCCAAGGTCACAGATGACCTTGAAAGACGAAAGATCGAAGGCCGTGACCGCATCTTTACCACAGATGTTCCAAATGGAGTTCATTAGCTGCATAAACTTCACCATCTCCTCGTCAGACCTGCACACACAGAGACAGTCCGTAAGAAAGTAGTCAAGACTGCCTTTTTTTATTAAAGTCTGGCTGTAATGGCGCAAAACTTTCTTTGTCATTCTCTGTGAGCTGTCACCTAAGGGGCAGCTTGCTTTATGTCCACAATAAACAGACAAACACACACACACACGCACACACACACACACACACACACACACACACACACACACACACACACACACACACACACACAGTGCCGCTCCTCATGTACAAAGTGGCTCCCCGTGGCGACACAGTATGTGTGAGTGTGTGAGTGTGTGTGTGAGAGAGAGAGCGATAGACAGGGTGCAGCAGAACAGAAGAGCCTGTGGTGACTGCTGCTGCTCTGAGGAATCTCCACCTCATCACCCAGCACTCTGCCCTGCCATGGGGCTACACACACACACACACACACACACACACACACACACACACACACACACACTGAGCATCCTCTGTTCTGTAACACTAGAATTTTGTTTATCCAAACTTGTGTTCGGCCAACTAACTTCAGATGTCACGCTGACCTCCAGTCGGACTTTGAAAGTGAGTCATTGTCGCGGCCTCGGACTCTGATTACATCGGATGTGAAAAGATGAAATGACTGTGAGGCCAAACAGCAGCACTGTCAGCTCTAATTTGAGAACGTTTTGGACATAAGTTATTGAATGCCCCCTAATGATAACATCTGCAGTGCTTCTTGTCCCCGATTGATGCACACAATCTCTTCCTGTCTCCATATCAGGGGAAAAGATGCTCAGCCTGGTGAGCTCAATACATCATTATAATGTCCTGGTGGTTTATGATCCGTCCTCTCTCTGCACAGACATGACTCGTCCTCCTCAACATGCCTGCAGGTTCTCTGTTATATCTGTGCCCACTGTCAAAGTCATGGCTCATGGCTGATCACTGTTGTGTTTTACTGCTGTCTTGTTGCTTTATCCTCTCTGTCTTATCAGCATTAACAGAAGAAAAGACTGACAAAGCATGTTTCACTTTGGCCAGTGTCCTCTGAAGATCATTACATCAATTATGTGTTTTACTGTGCGTGATTACTGCGTCCTGAGTAGGTATGTAATATGCTCATTCTGGAAAAGGGACAAAATTGACAAAATATTAAAAGAATTCATGTCCTACTGTTTTATTTTTTAATGTGTTGTCGATCAGCGTTTCCTGTTAATTACCTAGACTCTGCTGAGGCATACAGTCTAATTTGTCCCACCATAGTTTCAAAATAAATGAGTTGAAATATTTTCAAGTTTTCTGCATCAAGGTACAGTTGCATTGCTTTTCCCATCAATTACATATGATGGCCAGTTGTGCGTGAAGCTCCGCTACACAGTCGTACCACACCAAGGACGTTATATTAAATTTGGACACAGTGTTTGAGGCGGAGCCCCGTTCATACCTATGAAAGCTGCTCAGTGACGTTTTGAAGCCAAAAAAGCTTGACTTCCTGAGTTTGAAAATACCCCAATCTTCCATGATGTGGGGTCCATAGAGCGTGCACACTTGAGACTTCTGTGACCGAGCCGGCTAACTTCTGGTTTAGCGCCCGGCTAACTTGAGATAAAATAATTTAATCGTGTGGCTCTTCTAGACTTTAAAAATGTTATTGGACCAAATGGATCAAATTCAGATAGTGAAATGATGCATTTCACGGGTGCTTTAACGCTCAATAAAGTGTATTCACCGTTTTACAGAGGGAATAGGGAATGGAAAAAAGTCTTTTTGGGCCGCAGTACATCACATGACATAATGTAATTGCACGGTTTGGCCACTACATTAACTGGCCTCAAAGCCTGGTTCTATTCCTGCGGGCTTGCACCACACTGTTTTATCCAAAACGCATGTTTATTTGGCATTTTTAAAGCAGACGCGCATGTTTTAACAAGTCTCTGTGTGATCAGGGCCTAACAGTGTTTTGCAAAGTTGCTTCAGCAAAGCATCTTTCACTCCAAGTGAGTTACAACTGTTGACTAATACAAGATGAAAAGTAATGGACCGAAATTGACTTAATATTGTGAGGACTGGGTGAATTACCAGGCAGCAAAAAGCCAAAGCTTAGTGTTATATTTTTATTATTTTATACATTTATCATTTTTTATATTTTTTATGTTTTCATTGTTTGATAGGGAGCCCCCTAGTGGAAGAAATTACATAATGTGCATCTAAGTTTCTACATTTAAAATAGACAATAGCTTTTCAACAGTTTGATCAGCGCACATCTTGTGTAGTTTTCATACAAAATAATATACTAATTGCCATATTAATATATTATGAAGATTGGTACACAGTGTGCATTTTATAGCATTAGCGTAATGTAGATTTCATATCAACAATACAAGCTTGGTCAGGTTTGTTGCAGGATATGATCTATATACTTTCAAGCTTGTTAACCTAAACAATTAATCAAAGACGAGTCTGCGTGACAATACTTATTATATCCCAAACAAAGAGCAAATATACTGTAAAATGCTACATTTAATATCATTAACTATGTTCCATTTTTCAGTCACTGGACTACATTTTTTGCAGGACCACATAAAGTAAAATATTACAGCTATTTCAGTATCAAACACCTTGCTTAAAATGACATAAATCATCTGACACATCTGTCCTGTTTGGATAAAAAGCACTCATATGTAGTATTTAAACTTCTCCCCATGCTTGTATATTTTTGAATTATCAGAACCTCTCCAAATCCTCGCTCTCATGCCTTTCTTTTCTCCAAATCTTTTCTGCTTTCTCGGGTATGAGGACTTGGCTGTAAATTATTCAGGTGCAGTACATGGCTGGTTAAATGCCGATGAGTAAACAGGAGTCTGAGTCATCCAGCCGGGCTTTGAATCATCCTGCTCCTTCTCCAGCGCTCCGAGAACACGCTGAATTACTTCAGTGGTTGTTTCCTCTTGCTAATTTACCCACAGTATTCACAGGGGAAATCAGTGGGGACAAACAACTGCTCCTCCACATTAAATCAATTGTGTGCAGGTGTTGAAATTTTTTCTCACTGGGTATTTTTCATTTTCAGTCAATTAAAGCTGAATTGCAAATTCATCTGCACAAGGATGTGTTGAATTATGTGTGAATATTCTCATTCTGCATTAATCTTTTCTCAATGAGGCAGCTCCTGTGAGATTATCAGTGGCTTTTTAACAGGATATCAGAACAAAAATGGCAAATACAGAAGAGCTGCAACGGTTAATGGATTAGTTGTCAACTATTAAATTGAATTTAAAATATTTTAAAAATGTGGCTCTGATGCATCATGACTAGTAATAACTAACTAGTACCTAAAGTCATCAACTAAATGTAATGAGCAAAAAATACAATATTTGCCTCCAAAACGGTGGAAGTATAAAGTATCAGAAAATGGAAATACTCAAATGAAGTACAAGTACTGCAAAACTGTACTAGAGGTACAGTACTTGAACAAATGTACTCAGTTACGTTCCATCACTGGTAGTTCACATGCAAAGAAATATGTCTACGCTCAGTTTTGTTCTTTTTCAGCTGAAGTGAAGTCAGTGGACAGTGAAAAACAGTGAGTCATACATCTGCACATGTGGTGGTACATTTCATTTTATTGTTCACGTTTAAAATCATGTCGGAAACGTGCATTTTAACATCTGTTTGGTGCAACCCACCCCCTTCCATCAAAGTACAATGGCTTTTTAAATAATGCTCTGATGAGGACAAGAGTTGAAAGTGTTTTAGTGAGTTATTCCACAGTGTTTCAGTTTTGATGGCCTCTGATCCCTCTGGGTCTGACACTGTTTTAAAGTACAGGGCCTCAGGCCGGCGGATCAAAATCTATTAGTGAACAAAGTGTGAAACTTTCAGCGTGTGACCTCTGAAAACTGCTGACCAGCGGATCAGTGAAGCGTTAAAACTGCGGGCACCAGATACTATAAACACACAAGACCTCAAGGACAATGGCAGATATATTCTGTCTCTCTGTGCTCCGAGCTTCCTCACATCACTGCCCACATCCTCTCTCTCTCTCTCTCTCTCTCTGCCTCACACATCCACTGCTGCCTCCTAATAAATCCCACAGGTCTGTTTTTTTAGGAGGATGTGAGAAGAGAGTGACGGACAGGCTTAAGATGGAGAGACAAGGCTGGAATGTAAATGAGTAGGAGTGTGTGTGTTTGTGTTTTATCTGTGTGTGTGCATGTGTGTGTGTTTCTTACCTGTAGAGAGCTTGAAACAGGTCTTTGGAGTTGACTCCAAAAGCCTTTTCATACTGGTTACTTCCCTCTCTGGAATAAAGAAAACACAGAATTATACATATGCTCAAGTATGGGGCGTGTGACTCATTTCATGAAGGGAGGCTCTCGGTATTGATCGTCTCACTGCTTAAAATTTTCTTGAGCTCCGTCTCCCAGTTGAAGTAGATGAAATCAATAAGGTCAAGTGTGTTGACATGAATCACACAACCATGTTCTGTCTAGTTTAGGTAAATTCAGAAGTTTCTAGCGCTCGCAACCGCACACAAAAATTTGTTATTTAGATCAAGATGCCTTTATCTTTTCTGTATCATCCTTTCCTCGATGTGTTCTCAGTGTGATGGACTCCACTTGTCAGCCACAGTGAATCCAGTCACGCTGTCTGACAGCTGCTGGTCCTCCCTCAGACATTACAATGAGACTAAAATCCATCCTGAGACGCTGTTCAAACAGAGATGGGAGGACGGGAATCCACATCCTCAGGCTACAAATCAAAGCTGCAGTTCTCACAGCCTCTCACTGCCCACCTGTCTACTCTGAATTCGCTCTTTTTAACTGGACAACATCCTTCTTGTGCATTCACGTTACATTTTTTGGGGAACTTTCAGGCACGTGTTTGTTTGCTTATCTTGTCTGGCTCTTTTGGTTTTCCCTCTCCTGCAGTGTCCCTAGGCTATATTTTTACATTTTATTGTGGTCATTAATGGATGTTCTTATAATAAATAATCTAAGATTCCTTTCAAGTCACATTAAAAGACAGTTTGCAAAATCTATCAAATCGCATCAATGTAATCAATTTGAGTTTTACAAAAAGTTTATTTTAATTTTGTTTTATTTTTAAAATTCTATTTTTTTTTACCAGACTATGGAGCAGCTTCATTCCCCAGGCTGTGAGACTCCTGAACTCATCCTCAACAACAACACTCAACACAGGACTCAAGGACTGTAACATTATTTCTTTTTGTTTAAACCCTTGTTTATAAAATGGCAATTACATTTATACTGTAAAATAAAAATTAAAACACTTAACCATCACTAAATACATGAAATAAATGGTCAGTTTATAGTTAATTAAACTTTATTATACTGTTATTTCACTGTTAACAAACAATTAAATTCTTTATAGAAGAAACTGTTTACTACTACTGATGTTTGTAATGCTATGTACATGGTTGATGGCATCAAACAAACCAAACATGCAAAATGTGTTTTCCATGATCAGTGCTCCGTGACATGAATGTGACATGAACTCTTTCTACTGTGAAATTGTGTCCATGGCCGCTCTCAGTGTACTGACCTGACAGCATCGGTCAGGTGGTGCCAGCAGAGGTAGATGGTTCTGGAGCTGTACTGGATGGACTGGTAGAGGGACACAGGACTGGAGCGGGTCAGGTAGACACTGGCCTGCTCTGTGTTACTGTAAAGCACTGAACACAGGTGGTGGGGGAGGAGATGAGTGAGAGTGACTCACTGCAGGTGTTCAGACAAAGTTTCACCTTTTATGTCTATGTGAGAGACATACAGGACCGAGACAAGGGGAGATGTGCATGTAATCATAATATAAGAGGGAAACCAGAGTGACTACCTCGTCCATTGTCCTGGTGCGTGTGGAGGAGCTGCAGCCCGCTGCAGGCAGCCAGCAGTCTCTGTGTGCCGTCCAGACTGGCTCCCACCGCCTGACTGATCTCCTCTGCAGACAGGGGGCGCTCTGCACCCAGCAATACATCAAACAACCCCAGCTCACAGGAGGAGAACACCACCTGAGTCAAAAAGAGAGGAACAACATGCAGTGTACTGAAATAAGATGTTCTGTGTACTGATAGAATTATCTGATCAATTGAATTAATAGTCATGTATCTAGATATTCACACTAATCAGGACTAATGCAGTAAAGACTTGAAAAGAATTATTCAAACTGCAAAATTAGTCAAAGTAAAAGTACTCATTCTGCAGAAAAAATGTCCCTGTCAGTGTTTAACTATTATATCTGATGTTTTTTGATTAATATTGCTGCTGTATGAATGCATCTGTGTCATTTTACTGCTGTAAATGTTTAAGATTGAGCTCATTTTGACTACTTTATCTACTGTTGGGTAGTTTAATAGTAGCAGTTTAATTCACATCTCTGAAAAAAATCAAGTTTTCATTAGAAACAGAGTCCTGTTCAGCTTTGTGGTAATGTGTTTCCAGGTAATCCATAAGGGTTTTAAAATAGATTATTTAGTTTAAGAAGTAGGAGAATTTTCTCAACCCGAAGGAACACCAAATCCTTCACATTCAAAATCATCACATTTGGTGATATGTTGTTTTCATCTGACAGGAAAGGTGTGAGAAATTGTGATCTGAAATGTAACTAAAGCTGTCAGACAAATGTAGTGGGGTGACAAGCACAATATTTGCCTAAACTGACTTGTGGTTGGTGACGAGGCCAGAAATAGAAATGTTGCCAGTACATATGGGTGTAGTTTACTGTTTAGAGATTTCTTCGGGCTGCAATTAACAATGGATTTTTATTCTTGATTAATCTCACAATTATGTTCTCGATTAGTTGATTTGTGAAATTTTAACTTGAAATTTGCCAAAAATGTGCTGAAACATGACTAATCAGAACTTTTCATTTTCATTTTCACAGATGTGTCATGACTTATTTGGTAGGCAAAGTCGATTGTTTTTTAAAATTGCAAAAAAAAAAAAAAAAAAAAAAACTCAAACTCAAAATTTTAACATTCATTTCAATGTTGAGAAATCCTTTCACTGTAGCCTCATACTTTGACCGATTTGAAAAATGTCAACAGATTTGTGCTTAGCTCAGTTAGTAGGTTGAGTGCTGGAAAGGAAATTAGACAGTTCTGCTGTGGACAATAATCATTGAATCTAAAAGATGCCCATCACTTATACCAGAGCCCAAGATGGCATCTTCAAAATGCATTTAATTTGTCCAAAAGTCTAAAACCCAAAGATATTAAGCAACAAATCTAGTGCGTAGCATTTTTGATCTTAGAGTCACTTTACAATTGATAAATAAGTAGTAAGTCAACTAATCTTCTCAGCTCCTCTGACAGTCTATCCTTGTGGCTTTAATATCTTTGATGCTTTTACAATATCAGCTCCCAGCAATGTGATTAACTAAATTAACCCTCAGGCTGCAGAGAGAAAACTATAAAGGTGCATCCCTTTATGTGACCCATGACGTTTAGAGTGTATCATTACCTTAGAGATGAGGAATCCTTCCATGTACTCGAGTATCTTTTTGGGGTACGTGTCTGCAGCAGGTGTCCCCTCAGGTAAACAGACCTCTTGATGTTCAGCCATGGCCTCTTGTTTGGACAGGATCTATAAGCTCTTCTACATGTAAAGTGAACTTCCCTTCTTCAGAGACACTTCAACAGGTGAATGTATGAATGGAAGAGAAGACAGAACTAGACCCAGACAAAGTGCCCACCCTGCTGTAGCAGTGAGAGTTGCAGTGGGCTAAGCTGATTACAGCCAGATAACCCAGATTAGAGCGGGGGCTCAGTCTGCTTTGGACAAAGAAACAACTCTGTGGCAGCACACTGCTGCTTTGTTCATTACCACTCGCACTTGGACACACTTGGATGGAGACTTTCACTCTGTGCATTCTCATACCAGACATGTTTCCCACAGTTTTCATGACCCCAAAACTGTGTCTGACACTTCTGGAAACCTTTGAGGGGAAACTGTCTCATGATGGATGTGCTCCTCTCCTCGCCTCCATATGGCCTGATTGCACTTACGCTGAGAGACTAATGGTAGCATCAGACCTAATGACAAAGACTGTCACGTCATGCGCCTTGATGAGGTTACACAGACACTAATCAGTTTGACGATTAATTATTCATCCGCGCAGTTCATTAAGGCAGCCGTGTACGGACCGGATACAGATATGGCAGCTGGAGTCGGGGATGTTGTCACCTTGATCTTTCACACGAGGTTTTGAGGAGTCATAAAGAGATAAAAAAAATGGACATCAGTTGCTCTGATAACAGCTCCATGAGCTTTAAATCATTCAGGAATTTAAAATTTAAATATTATTGATTACGGTGGAGCACAAGACAGGGTTAAAGGAAAAGTTCATCCAAAAATGACAATTCACTGAAAAGTCAGGTGGTCCACAAAATGTTTCTTCACTGCAAAACAGCGCTCCTAACAACTGAATTAGATGGGGACTTGTTTTTTTTTCTTTTTTTAATGTTTTAAAACTAAAAAAAAAATTAATATAGCTCCATACAGTGTCTCTGGGAGCCCAAATTGATTTGAAAAGTCATTATTTACTCCCTTTTTATAGCCCAAATCTTATGTAAATCAAAGATTAGTGCACCCTTGACTGTGCATTGAGGGTGTAAATAACATTTTTTCAAATCAATTTGGTATCTCAGGGGTTCCTGAGACTTGGATTACACCAAATGAGCTATATGCAGCCTTTTTATGTTAAGTTATAAGGAATATAAGTTATAAGGAAGTGCTGTGCTAGGCCCTCGCCTACAAATCTTGTCCTCCTGATGTGAGAAAACATGTTTATTTAGTGCAAACACCAACAAACGTCACATCATGATTTAAATAGGTTTTTCAATGAATGATTCAAAATGTTTATTCCCAATAATAATAAATCAAATACCAATATGAGTTATTTAACCATATTGTGCAGCCCTAGTATCAAGCATCATATTTTTATACTGGTATTTTATCAAAGTTTAAGATTCTGGACTCGTGATGACCGTCTTCATCTTCAAACAATGTAGACAATTTGTTTTCAATTTTTATTTCAACCATGTGAGTGCAAGACATGTTCCAGTAGATCATGAGCATACAGTGCACAGAACAAAAGGGCTTTGCCATAACAAGTTTGATACAGCAGAGTCAACAGAACAACTTGGCTTGAATGACTTCCCCAAAGCTGACGTACAGCTTAGAGAACAGTTATTAGTACGACTAAAGAAATGAATGTGGCACCATGTTGCTAGATCCAAACATCCTATTTTTACTTGGTGTTGTGCTGGTTTGACTTGAACCCCAGAACAATGATTAAACTTTGTCCCAAACTCAAGAAGTCTTAAATCCATCACTCGTAGTCGAGACTCACACATGACCAAGGAAAGACGGAGTACACTGCTTGTTGAGTCAGGTCCAACATCAAGTCTTCACAAAACTCACACACTCCACAAACCACTTCTTTTCAAACAGAAAGTCTTCCAACATTAATAAATTCAGATATAACTAAAACTAAATCATCGTGGAGCTGCTCGGTTGAGCTCGACGATGAGTCTGTGGTAGAACTCAGTTGTGTGTTTCTCAGCTGCTTGTCAGCAACTCAGCCAATACTGAAGTAATCCAAGACATATTTTAGGCTGTCTGCAGGTCAGCCTAAACACAGAGGTATGTTTCTTGAAGTCAGTGGAAATTTCACATTTGAAAAAAAAAAAAAACAGCAGCCATTTATTTTAGTCCTGTCTTCTACTTAGAAGTCTTCCACAACTGTGGCGTCTGTAACTTCATTCTGATTTAAATGTCGCTACTGGATGTTTTTATTTTCTAAGTGTGGATGAACAGGCTGGTGTCACATCAAAATAACTAACACTATTTGTTCTCTGTTCTTACATCTCACGGTCATTCATGCACAAAGACAACTGGCCTGCACAAAATTAAGTCATCAACAGGTTTTTTGAGTTCTCAGTAGGATCAGACTGGTGTGTTGATCTAAAAATGCAGTGGTCTTTGGATTAATCAGCCAGCCAATGTTTTCATCTTACAATATCCTTAAAAATCTTTTTCTAATTAGTGTTTTAAAGGGGCTCTATGCAGTTCTGGAGAAGAAATTCAAACTCAGAATTTTATTATTTACAACATTAATGAGTAATAATACAAACTCTGGATAAACCAGCTTTTTTCAGAGGACAATAAGGTCCCCAGAACACTGTTTGAAGTTAGAAAGGTGGCAGGGTCCGCCGCATATAAACAAAGTAAAACAGTATGAAGTTGTGTTGTCCTTTATTCAGTCATAAAAAAACAGTTTGTTTAGGCTTAAAAAAGAACAACAGACAATGAAGGTATTTCTCTTCTGATTAAAATTTCTTCCCCAAAACCACATAGTGCTGCTTTTATGTGGGCCAACTGATTCAATGTCTTTCACAGGCAGCAAAGAGCAATATTCTAGAAACCAAATGTTAAATTTGGAGTTTTATGCCATTAAATTGTAAAATGTAAACATGTATTGTTTATTTTCACAAATTAAAAGCTGTCAGGAGCTTCAGTCCAACAATATGAAATGTGAAAGAAAAAAACTCTAAGAACGATTAAATCAACTCCATAGAATCAACGGCATCATTTACACGCCTTACATGTACGTAGCACACTTTAAAATGTGGTTTAAGTTGATTCTTCGGAGTTCGTTTAAGGATTTTAATTTACTTTGTAACACATTTTTAAATATCTCTTATTGTGATGTAACGCAATAACTTTGTGTGAACCCAGAAGGGGGAATAAATCAATCAATAAACCGATTGGATTGATGAGGTCAGCGTCGTCTGGAGTGACTCCTGTCTCTACTGTTGCTGTGTCTCCTGCACCTCCGGCTGTAATGACTGTGACTCCTCCTGTCTCTGCTCCTGTTGCTGCTCCTGGAGCTGCCTCTGCTGTACCTACGGTGACTGTACCTGTGGCTCCTCCCCCTGCTGTAGCTCCTCCCGCTGCTGCTCCGGCTCCTCTCCCGGCTGGAGCTCGTACTCCTGCTGCAGTGGCTGCGCCTCCTTCTGCTGTGGTGACTGGAGCTACGCCTGTGACGACTGGAGCTCCTCCTGCGGTGGCTAGAGCTCCTTCTCCTCCTGCTGTGGCTGTGGGAGCGCCTCCTCCTCCCGTGGCTATAGGAGCTCCTCTCTCTGTGGGAGCGTTCCCGGTCCCTTGCTCGCTCCCTGCTGTGCCTGCTCCTCGCCCCCTCTTCCCTCCTTCCCTCCCGGTCCTTCTTCCTGTCCTCCCCTCCCTTCCTCTCCTCTCCTGCTCTGTTTTTCCCCAAACTTTGGGAGTGCATGCTGGATTTGGACACCTGCTTCTCTTTGCTCTCAACGACTTTGACTCCATTCACCCGGCCCAGGACCCCCAACATCACATCATTGCCACCGGGATCAGAGGCCTCCTCACCAGGACCAGCCTGCTCCTCTGTGGCTGGAGGTCTTGAAGCCTTACTGCTGCCCTTCTTCAACAGGTTACAAAGCAGTCTCTCCCTTAGCTCCTTCTCTCGACGCTGGAGCTCCAGTGCACGCTCCTTCTCCACCTCCACCCTCCGGAGTTCCTCCTCCTGCTTGCGTCGGCAGGCCTCCAGCTGCTGAAGTCGAGCCAGTTCCTCCTTCTGCCGAGACTGCTCCTGCTTTTCACGCTCCTCCCGTTCTGCCTTCTCTTTTTCTTGCTGCTGCTGCTTAACGGCCTGTAGGAGGAGATGGACACAATTTCAGTAAAGAAACAACGCAAACAGGGTTCCAACAAGTGTTTCCAACACAAGGTGGGCCACCCAGGTATATTAAAAGGCCGCCAAAGTACATTTGATGATCCATTTTAGCATTTATAGTTGTTTTTTTAATCCATCTGAAACAACAATGCCATCCGTGATTGATTAAGTAGTGGTCAATCTGCCCTCACTCTCCTCTCTACTGTCAATCACACAATCACTCTCTGGTATTGCCTCCCCTCTTGTAAACGCACCTTGTAAGTGCACCTGGTTGTTGCGATGTTGTTCAGTGCACGTTGGTTTTGATTGGCTTCATGATTAACAACAAGCTTCCTCCACACGTGGCTCACCTGTTGTTATGAGAATGGAATAAAAACCCCTTATCCATGGCTGACTTTATAAAACTTACTGCTGACAAAGAAAGCAGAAAGCTTTGCTGGTAGAGAGAAACAGAAAGGCTAGGCAGGTCAGTGTGCCTGTATTAAGGTGGACAATAAATGCAACACTATGTAATGTAAACAAACTCTTCAAAAGATTCTGAATAAAGTAGATTTTTGAGTCAAATACCTACGACGAGCAGCCCCTCCCCGCCACCAAACACAGCCATTGTGGGAAACACTGCTTTTCAAAGTCTCCCGTAAGCAATTTTCAAGGTATTCCAGCAACTTACATACATAGTTAATTACTCCAAATGATTATTTCACTTCCTTATTGTGCTATAAACAATCAAATGTATGACCATGAGTTCAACACATTTTATCTGGTGCACTCCTGTCTGATGACGTGATGACATGATGTATGGCATACTGTATAAAGCTAAGCAAATATAATGTTTTGGTGTGACCGTTCCCGTGTGCACATGCTCTACTAAAATCTTCTCTGTTAACAGGTTTGTATTTGTATTAAACTCATAATGTACTGACAACTAAGCCTCGTCGACTTTATTCTTTTATTCATCAAAGTGAAGACTGATGAAACCACATCAAAAAGGTTATACTCTTGTGAAACAGGAGGAAACACTTGCCGGGTTCTGTCCAAAGCTACCAAACCCACCTGTCGGCACCCATAAAGCCCACCAACTCCTCTGTTTTATCTTGTTTCTTTGAAAACTGAAGTGTAAAAAACACAAGTTGTGGTTTAAGGGTGGCTTTGTGATAGACTACTTCTGTGGTACTTTCTTGGAGTGTTGTCTTGATACTTAATGGACAAACATGCCAAACTATTCCTTTAAAGGTGAACCCCAACATTAACAGTCCTCTTTATTGTGCTTACTTTATTCTTTAGTGTTGAATATTCATCAGGCTTGTGAAGTTTCAAACATTAGAGCCTATTGTTTGCATTTGGCTTTAAAATTATCAGATAAAGTTTATCAGAGTTTTCGGGGAATCCAATGTGCAGATAGTTACCTCAGTGTTGGTGCGTCATTAGATACTGGATGGACGTGTGTAGGTGTGTTGGTATCTTTGTGTGCGTGTCGTACCTTGGCTCTAGCCAGCAGCTCCGCGATGAGCCGAATCGATTCCAGGTTGCGCTGAGCCAGCAGCAGCCTCCTCTCCTCCATGGCGATCTTCATCTGCAGCTTCTTCTGCTCCTCTTCCTGCTGTCGCCTCACTTTCTTCAGGTTCCTCCTCTCCTCTCTCTCCCGCAACTTTTGTTCTCGCTTCCGGATCCTCTCTTCCTTCCTCCTCTCCTTCTCCTCCTCTTCCTGCTCCTTCAGTTTCCTGGAAAGAAAAGGTAAATTATGTTACATGAATATCTCTTGTTACAGGGTGACTTTTTGCTATTAACTGTAGTCAAACAGGGCTTTGATGCAGTGTATTGTGACTTCCACAGCGAGTGTAAAATTAAATTAACCACACATGAATTGTTACCTTTGAGGTGTTGCTACTCATATCAAGTCATTTAAATGAGAGAAAAGTAACTTTTTCTTGCCTCTTCCACATTGGCACGTTTTGTAAAGTTTCTTTAAACTTAAGTTGACAAATGCTTGGTTTGGAAAAATGCAGAGACAAAGCTGTGTCCTTTTCAAAGCCTCAGTGTCATTCTGAATTCATCTCATGGTTAAACTTCTCAAAAGAAGCATAAAAGTATGAGCATAGCACACAGCTACCCAGCAAACAGTAATTAATAGGTTTTTTAATAAAAAATCTGAATTGGGGACATCTGAACTCTCCATTCCTCTTTTGTAATTGATCGTACCTCTCCTCCTCCTTACGTCGCTCCTCCTCTTCCTTCTCCCGTCGTTTCTGCTCCTCTCTCTGCCTCTCCAGCTCCTGTAACTTCAGCCTCTCCATGCTCCTCCTTTTCAGGGCTGACTCGCTCAGGTGTTTGCTGGTGTCAAAGGCCACCTGAGGAACACACAAACGCAAAGATACAAGGACAGTACTGAGTAAAACATCTTTTTAAACTGTTCCAATGGAGGAGCATTTGTGATGTTTTATTGCACTTTTAACAAATTGGTTGTACCTCTTTGCATTGTGTTGTGATATGGTAACTGCAGCATGTCCAGCAAAACCCAGACCAAAGTCATATCAACGTGGAATATAAAATAATTCAAGTCTGATGTTTTGACCGAAAGGTTTAGAATATTTTGGCATAGCAGAGCATCCCTTCCAGTGAAGAGCAGATGGTAGAAAATGTTTATTACAACAGCTTGATTGTAACAGTAATTAGTTAAATAATATAATGAGTCGCCTGTTGATTACCACTGTGCCTTGATTCAAGCTGATCAAGTAGGCATATGAGGTTAACATCAATTTTCAAAATACTTTATGTCATATGAAAGCAAGACTAAACCCTTCATGCTCAGGCAACAGCTGGTCAGTTTATGAGATGCTTCCTCTTTGTATATCTACCAACAGAACCTACCAAAACTTACAACATCTGCTTGTGTTCCTCATTTCTTAAACAGACCCTCCTTTCCTTCATCTACTTCATTTAGATTTCACAGTGAAGCTTTATTCTGTGGATTAAGAGTCCAGGCTCTCCCCTCATTACCTTGGAAATAACGATGACACAGCTTTAATTCTCATTCCACTAAAAGGTCTTAAAGCTGCTACATGGCTCTGAACAACACAATGTAATTGCTAAAATCTGCCTATTCACAACATCGCTACAGAAGTTGCAATTCGCTGGTGGCCTAACAGACACATGCAGATCTCTTATACGACCTCAGTGGTCAGTCAGACCAAGAATAACACTGTGTTACCTGCAAAGGTCTGCTTCAATGGGTTGTTAGTGGGCTGCAGGTACGGGTGATAAAATGAAATATTATATACACACTGCCGTGGGGAAGGATTTTACAGCGGTTGAGAGTCTAGAAAAATAATTTTAGCTGCGTCTTCACAACAGTGAATTAAAATGTACCGAGACATCGTCCACATGTAAAGTAAAGTTATATCCCAGAACATGCTGTGCAGATTCCCTCACGCACTACCCTACAATAATATTATTGAGGCAAAAGTTAAGCCATGCTGAACAGTTCTGCCGCCGATATTTTTTGCTGGAGCCCCATGCGTGAGCCGGCCACTGTCGACACAGGATTCTCATTGAAATTAATGATGCTTTCCCGCAAATATGGCTCCACTCTTTTCTTCTGCACTGTACTAGCTCTAAATTACGCCGACTTTCACGGCCTGCCAGGCTAGGACAAAGAAGATGTGTAAAGTGAAGAAGAAAGAAACACAAAGCTGTGTTCACCATTTACCTCACTAGGAGAAGAAGTCTGTTTTACAAATGAATTACGAGTTTACCCAACTTTTCTAAAAAGCCTGCCTCTTAAAGTTTGTACTGATCAGTTTCTCGGTCTAGGATTGACATATTATGGGAACTCAAACAATGTAGTCCAACTTAATTACAAACACCAGGCTGTGAACCTCAGAAATAGGAAGCATTTGAGAAATCAACTCATGTCAAGGTGCCTAAGTTTTTGGAGGAAATATTTCAAAAGTTCAGTTGAATAATTGGGTAAACTACTAATTATCCCTACCCGTGTTCTTGTCACAACTATCAACATCGATGGTGAAGTGCTTTGAGTGTCTTCAGTACCTTGATGTTGCAGGCCACTGCCTTTCCATCGTCTCCTTTCAACATCAGCTTCATGCTGCGCAGAGTGTCCATTGCCTTGGTGAAGCCACAGTACTCCTGGTACTGGACATAAGCCTCAAAGTTCAGATGACCCCCAAAACTGAATGTGTTGAAGTTCTTGTCCAGCATCTCCTCCCGGTACGGGTCCAGCATGGGGATGTCAACATTTCGCACCTACAAACAATAAAAGGTGGCACATTGACAAAATCGAATATGTTATTTTTGGCTCTTTATCTTAATATCAATGATGTGGCAATATAATATGTGACTTTGGGTGATTTCTTGCAATATTTAGATAAACATTTTGATATTTTAGAATTCAATTATTTGAGTGAAGTTATAAGAAATGTAATATTTTTTGCTGCATAAAAAAAAGCCCACACATGTAGAATACACCAGCTTGCAAGAGGGAACTACAGCTCTACACAGCCGTAACTTTCCATCTCCCTCATTATGTCACTCACATCAGCTGTGTCTTACAGTCTAGTGGGACATCACCTAATTTCAAACTAAATAAAATATTGTGAATCCCGTGTTCAGGTCAGTTTCCTCTCAAATATAGAAAAGCAGAAGCATGTACCACCTTGCCAAATGTCTGGAAGACCGCAATAAGGACCTCTTCAGAGGGCCGGTCTGGGAACTGGCTGTCCTTCTGGCTAAACCAGCGGCAGGGAAGTCCCTCCAGGTGGATGGTGTCAGGCCTCTCTCCCGGCACAGTCTCATTCATGTCCTTCGCATCGCGGAAGAAAGAGTCCCAGTCGTGACGTGTAGGGAAGTCCACCTTGTTCTCTACTGCACGAACCTTTGGGACAAAGGGAAGAGAAAGGTTGATATGAATTCAGGTGCCAGTTTATTATGTATTACAAGATAGAACAATGGCAACTTCAACTTTGTGGTCATTTTGGAGGCTGCTGTTTGTTGTGCTGAGAGGTGTTTCTAATAGTTGCGATCCACTAGAATGTGCACCTTACCTTAAGTACATCGGTAAATCCACTAAGTTTGATGCTCTTCCCATCCAGACGGCTCAGCAGGCTCTTGACCACCGTCTTGTTTTCCACCTCGCCCTCAAAGCGGATGAAGTCCATGGTGCTCTTGGAAATTCGCAGGGCTGAAAACTGCTCCGGAGCAACCATGGCCTTTACCCTCTCCATCACCTCCCAGTTGGAGATGCTCTTGCCCGGGAGCTTGAGCTGGGGCAGAGCCACACTGATGGTCATTTTGGCAATGGGCTTGAGGTACAGGTTGTACTCAGAGGAGAGGCACACTGCCTCTGTAGTGTCATGGACAATGGTGGTCATTGTTGCTGAAGCCATGAGGGAAGCTGGAGGGAAGCTGGAGGGAAGTTGGAGAGACAGTACAGACTGTTAGCACTTGTTAACTGTAGTTGAAATAACTCTGACTTAGAGGACTATTTCTAGTGCTTTTACTTTAGAATAATTATATACCATTTTACAGTTTAATTCTGTTGCATTGATGATTGGCAAACACACTGGTCTCATACAAAATTAAATAAAAAACATTGCTGACGATACCTATCCTCAATGTCCCTCATAATTGGAACTAATTCCTCATAAAGCTGTACTCAAACTTCAAACTCAACTAACTAAAAGTCTGGTTCGGCTGTTATTATCATTTATACAGACCTTCAATTTCTTCTGAGGATATACATCTAGCGCCAGATTTCTCTTTACAAGCTTCATACAACTAGCTAGCTAACGTTAGCGTTACTAGCTTAGCTGTTACGTTAGAATTAGCGATAAATTATTTATGTTGGCTCCATTAACCAAGACTCATTTCAAGCTCTGGAAACGCATTTTGTTGTCTGTTTGTGTTAACCCATTGAGAATAAACGTTACGAAACTTTGTTTGTATGCTAAGACGTAAAAGCTAGCTGTAACGTTACTAGCTTAACGCTAGCTGTAAAGTTTAGCTAGCGTTAGACCTTCAAGAGAGGCTAACTCGAGGGCTTTCTAAAACAGACAACTAGCGTTAATACCATAAACGATATTGTCCAAGATTTTAGCTTATAAGCGCAAACTGTTTTATTTAATAACAACGGCTTACATCAGTGTTATCTGGAGTTAGCCGTAGGCTAGCGTAGGTTAGCCTGAAGTGTCCTGTAACTCTATCGCTGTAGCTTTCAAACAAAATCCGCGATATTACATAACGTTATACCACATTACTACAGTGAATCTAACCGCCACTCACCTAACTTCAGTTAGCCTCCAGAGAAAAAAACAACAACACACGTATTGTGTTGATTTGCGAAGAGCCAAATACTGTGGAGAAAAATGAGAGAGAAGCCAAACTACATGTCACTTCCGCGTTCAGTGAACTTTGACCTCAAAAAGAACCAACGTGCAGCAACAATATGGTGACGTCACTTCAGAACAGTGACACCTTGTGGAACATGTGGTGAAGCGTCATCCTCACTGTCCGGCTCACACGTTTGGTTTTAGACAATGCTAGAATGTAACTAAGTACATTTACTCAAGTACATTTTATTGATAGCTTTAGTTACTAATTACTTTGCTAAATATAAACTATCAACTAATAAATGATGACAAATTATTATTGGTTAAAGGGGCTATATGTCGTTTTGGAGAAGGTTTTCAATATTTACAATAATAATGAGTAAATAGGACAAACTCAGAAATATTCATTTTTTCCAAAACGGAATAAACAAGCTGTTCTCAGAGGAAAATAAGGTCCCCAGAACACTGTTTGAAGCTAGAACGGTGGCAGGGTCAATAGCTTCCAGGTTGTTTGACCGATCGACTCGAAATCGATCATAAATGTCGTCCTATACTGGTTTAATTAGACACACCTGTTTTTATTGGATTTTGCCAATTTTTTCCAGGGTCTCTTGGATGTTCAGGACAAGTTTAAACCTGATCCAGTGCAAAATAAGCAATTGGTTAAGTTCAGAATACCCATACAGCAAAGGGCCTCAGTTGGACTTGAACCAGGGGCTGCTGCAGCAAGGACAAAACCTTTGTACATGGGACACCCACCCTACCAACTGAGCTAATGAGCTTCAATTTTTCCAAAGTTTTTTAAAGAAAAGTCACTATTTTTCATGAAAACATCAGGCAATTTTTTCAATAGCTTCCAGGTCGTTTGACTTATTGACTCAAAATCGATCACACATGTCATCCTATACTGGTTGAATGAGATACACCTCTTTTTATTGGATTTTAGTGGAATTTGTATTTTTCATGAATATTTTAAAGAAAGGTCACAATTTTTCATGAAAACAGCGGCCGATTTTTTCAATAGCTGTAACCATTCAGCAACAACTACTTAAGAGAATGAATGTTGCCAATTTTTTCCAGGGTCTCTTGGATGTTCAGGACAATTTAAACCTGATCCAGTGCAAAATAAGCAATTGGTTAAGTTCAGAATACCCATACAGCAAAGAGCCTCAAGTCGGACTTGAACCAGGGGCCGCTGCAGCAAGGACAAAACTTTTGTACATCGGACACACACCCTATCAACTGAGCTAGTGAGCTTCTATTTTTCCAAAGTTTTTTAAGGAAAAGTCACTATTTTTCATGAAAACATTGGCCGATTTCTTCAATAGCTTCCAGGTCATTTGACCGATTGACTCGAAATCAATCACAAATGAGGTCCTATACTCTTTTAATAAGACACACCTTTTTGTATTGGATTTTAGTGGAATTTGTATTTTTCATGTATATTTTAAAGAAAAGTCGCAATTTTTCATGAAAACAGCGGCCGATTTTTTCCATAGCTGTAACCATTCAGCAACAACTACTTCAGAGAATGAATGTTGCAAATTTTTTCCAGTGTCTCTTGGATAATCAGGACAAGTTTAAACCAGATCCAGTGCAAAATAAGTAATTGGTTAAGTTCAGAATACCCATACAGCAAAGAGCCTCAGGTGGGACTTGAACCAGGGGCCGCTGCAGCAAGGACAAAACCTCTACACATGGGACACCCACCATGCCAACTGAGCTAATGAGTTTCTATTTTGCCAAACATTTTTAAGGAAAAGTAACTATTTTTCATGAAAACATCGGCCGATTTTTAAAATTCCTTCCAGGTTGTATGACCGATTGACTCGAAATCGATCACAAATGTCGTCCTATACAGGTTGAATGAGACACAGCTGTTTTTACTGGATTATATTGGAATTTGTATTTTTCATGAATATTTTAAAGAAAAGTCGTAATTTTTAGCGAATACACCGCCCCATTTTTTCAATAGCTCCCAGGTCATTTGAGCCATCGACTCAAAATCAATGGCCAAATGTCTTGTTATGCTGGTAGAATGAGACACAGCCGTTTTTATTGGATTTTAGTGGAATTTCTTTTTTTCATGAATATTTTGACCCTCCTGTGGTGTTCGGGTCAAATCTGACCAATTTACAATGTCATTACATCATAAAAATTTTATTTTTCCTCTGATTGCCTCAAGGCCTTATGATATCCTCCACACTAGGCATTTGAACATATAAAATTGTTGATCACCACTTTCATTGAATTTTGAGTGGTCTAATCAACTTTGTAACACCTGTGGTGTTCCTGGTCAAAATTGACCGGCACAGGAAATGAAAGGGTTAATACTAGATTATGTTCATCCAATAGATGGAAAACATCCCCATGCACACCCACACACACATACACCCACACACACACACACACACACTCATACACACACTCTCTCTCTCTCTCTCACACACACACACACACACACACACACACACACATAGAAGACTATTCATGATTTTCTGATGTTCTGTGAATTTGGTCTCTGTTTTGATTATTATTATAATTTTCAGTGTCTATTCTTTGGATATTCACTGCAGTTATTCATGTTCACCACTAGTTGGATACATTATTTACAGCATTAAAAATCGCTCCCAAATGTGGTCCTATACTGGCTGAACGAGACACAGCAGTTCCCATTGGATTCCGGTGGAATTTGTATTTTTGGTGAATATTTTAAAGGAAAAAGTGGGCATTTTTCATGAAAACCTCGGCCCATTTTTTCAATAGCTTCCAGGTCTTTGGACCGATTGACTCGAAATCGCTCCCAAATGTGCTCCTATACTGGCTGAACGAGACACAGCAGTCCCCATCGGATTCCGGTGGAATTTGTATTTTTGGTGAATATTTTAGTGAAAAGGGACAATGTTTCATGAGACTGGCTTAAGGCTGGAGTTAGGGTTAGGGTTAGGGTTAGGGTTCCGCTTGACCGATTGACTCGAAATTGACCATAAATGTCGCCGGTACTGGCGGAAAGAAGAAACAGCAGTTTTTATTGGATTCTGGTGGAATTTGTATTTTTGGTGAATATTTTAAAGAAAAAAGTGGCCCATTTTTTCAAAAGCTTCCAGGTCTTTGGACCGATTGACTCGAAATCGCTCCCAAATGTGCTCCTATACTGGCTGAACGAGACACAGCAGTCCCCATCGGATTCCGGTGGAATTTGTATTTTTGGTGAATATTTTAGTGAAAAGGGACAATGTTTCATGAGACTGGCTTAAGGCTGGAGTTAGGGTTAGGGTTATGGAGCTAGGGTTAGGGTTACGGTCGTCTTTTGACCGATTGACTCGAAATTCGTCACGAATGTGGTCCTCTACTCGCTGAATGAGACACAGCAGTCCCCATCGGATTCCGGTGAAATTTGTATTTTTGGTGAATATTTTAAAGAAAAAAGTGGCCCATTTTTTCAATAGCTTCCAGGTCTTTGGACCGATTGACTCGAAATCGCTCCCAAATGTGCTCCTATACTGGCTGAACGAGACACAGCAGTCCCCATCGGATTCCGGTGGAATTTGTATTTTTGGTGAATATTTTAGTGAAAAGGGACAATGTTTCATGAGACTGGCTTAAGGCTGGAGTTAGGGTTAGGGTTAGGGTTAGGGTTCCGCTTGACCGATTGACTCGAAATTGACCATAAATGTCGCCGGTACTGGCGGAAAGAAGAAACAGCAGTTTTTATTGGATTCTGGTGGAATTTGTATTTTTGGTGAATATTTTAAAGAAAAAAGTGGCCCATTTTTTCAAAAGCTTCCAGGTCTTTGGACCGATTGACTCGAAATCGCTCCCAAATGTGCTCCTATACTGGCTGAACGAGACACAGCAGTCCCCATCGGATTCCGGTGGAATTTGTATTTTTGGTGAATATTTTAGTGAAAAGGGACAATGTTTCATGAGACTGGCTTAAGGCTGGAGTTAGGGTTAGGGTTATGGAGCTAGGGTTAGGGTTACGGTCGTCTTTTGACCGATTGACTCGAAATTCGTCACGAATGTGGTCCTCTACTCGCTGAATGAGACACAGCAGTCCCCATCGGATTCCGGTGAAATTTGTATTTTTGGTGAATATTTTAAAGAAAAAAGTGGCCCATTTTTTCAATAGCTTCCAGGTCTTTGGACCGATTGACTCGAAATCGCTCCCAAATGTGCTCCTATACTGGCTGAACGAGACACAGCAGTCCCCATCGGATTCCGGTGGAATTTGTATTTTTGGTGAATATTTTAAAGAAAAAAGTGGCCCATTTTTTCAATAGCTTCCAGGTCTTTCGACCGATTGACTCGAAATCGCTCCCAAATGTGCTCCTATACTGGCTGAACGAGTCACAGCAGTCCCCATCGGATACCGGTGGAATTTGTATTTTTGGTGAATATTTTAGTGAAAAGGGACAATGTTTCATGAGACTGGCTTAAGGCTGGAGTTAGGGTTAGGATTAGGGTTAGGGTTCCGCTTGACCGATTGACTCGAAATTGACCATAAATGTCGCCGGTACTGGCGGAAAGAAGAAACAGCAGTTTTTACTGGATTCCGGTGGAATTTGTATTTTTGGTGAATATTTTAAAGAAAAAAGTGGCCCATTTTTTCAATAGCTTCCAGGTCTTTGGACCGATTGACTCGAAATCGCTCCCAAATGTGCTCCTATACTGGCTGAACGAGACACAGCAGTCCCCATCGGATTCCGGTGGAATTTGTATTTTTGGTGAATATTTTAGTGAAAAGGGACAATGTTTCATGAGACTGGCTTAAGGCTGGAGTTAGGGTTAGGGTTAGGGTTAGGGCTATGGAGCTAGGGTTAGGGTTACGGGCGTCTTTTGACCGATTGACTCGAAATTCGTCACGAATGTGGTCCTCTACTTGCTGAATGAGACACAGCAGTCCCCATCGGATTCCGGTGAAATTTGTATTTTTGTTGAATATTTTAAAGAAAAAAGTGGCCCATTTTTTCAATAGCTTCCAGGTCTTTGGACCGATTGACTGGAAATCGCTCCCAAATGTGCTCCTATACTGGCTGAACGAGACACAGCAGTCCCCATCGGATTCCGGTGAAATTTGTATTTTTGGTGAATATTTTAAAGAAAAAAGTGGCCCATTTTTTCAATAGCTTCCAGGTCTTTGGACCGATTGGCTCGAAATCGCTCCCAAATGTGCTCCTATACTGGCTGAACGAGACACAGCAGTCCCCATCGGATTCCGGTGAAATTTGTATTTTTGGTGAATATTTTAGTGAAAAGAGACAATGTTTCATGAGACTGCCTTAAGGCTGGCATTAGGGTTAGGGTTATGGAGCTAGGGTTAGGGTTACGGTCGTCTTTTGACCGATTGACTCGAAATTCGTCACGAATGTGGTCCTTTACTCGCTGAATGAGACACAGCAGTCCCCATCGGATTCCGGTGAAATTTGTATTTTTGGTGAATATTTTAAAGAAAAAAGTGGCCCATTTTTTCAATAGCTTCCAGGTCTTTGGACCGATTGACTGGAAATCGCTCCCAAATGTGCTCCTATACTGGCTGAACGAGACACAGCAGTCCCCATCGGATTCCGGTGAAATTTGTATTTTTGGTGAATATTTTAGTGAAAAGAGACAATGTTTCATGAGACTGCCTTAAGGCTGGCATTAGGGTTAGGGTTAGGGTTAGGGTTATGGAGCTAGGGTTAGGGTTACGGTCGTCTTTTGACCGATTGACTCGAAATTCGTCACGAATGTGGTCCTCTACTTGCTGAATGAGACACAGCAGTCCCCATCGGATTCCGGTGAAATTTGTATTTTTGTTGAATATTTTAAAGAAAAAAGTGGCCCATTTTTTCAATAGCTTCCAGGTCTTTGGACCGATTGACTCGAAATCGCTCCCAAATGTGCTCCTATACTGGCTGAACGAGACACAGCAGTCCCCATCGGATTCCGGTGAAATTTGTATTTTTGGTGAATATTTTAGTGAAAAGAGACAATGTTTCATGAGACTGCCTTAAGGCTGGCATTAGGGTTAGGGTTAGGGTTAGGGTTATGGAGCTAGGGTTAGGGTTACGGTCGTCTTTTGACCGATTGACTCGAAATTCGTCACGAATGTGGTCCTCTACTTGCTGAATGAGACACAGCAGTCCCCATCGGATTCCGGTGAAATTTGTATTTTTGTTGAATATTTTAAAGAAAAAAGTGGCCCATTTTTTCAATAGCTTCCAGGTCTTTGGACCGATTGACTCGAAATCGCTCCCAAATGTGCTCCTATACTGGCTGAACGAGACACAGCAGTCCCCATCGGATTCCGGTGAAATTTGTATTTTTGGTGAATATTTTAGTGAAAAGAGACAATGTTTCATGAGACTGCCTTAAGGCTGGCATTAGGGTTAGGGTTAGGGTTAGGGTTATGGAGCTAGGGTTAGGGTTACGGTCGTCTTTTGACCGATTGACTCGAAATTCGTCACGAATGTGGTCCTCTACTCGCTGAATGAGACACAGCAGTCCCCATCGGATTCCGGTGAAATTTGTATTTTTGGTGAATATTTTAAAGAAAAAAGTGGCCCATTTTTTCAATAGCTTCCAGGTCTTTGGACCGATTGACTCGAAATCGCTCCCAAATGTGCTCCTATACTGGCTGAACGAGACACAGCAGTCCCCATCGGATTCCGGTGAAATTTGTATTTTTGGTGAATATTTTAGTGAAAAGAGACAATGTTTCATGAGACTGCCTTAAGGCTGGCATTAGGGTTAGGGTTAGGGTTAGGGTTATGGAGCTAGGGTTAGGGTTACGGTCGTCTTTTGACCGATTGACTCGAAATTCGTCACGAATGTGGTCCTCTACTTGCTGAATGAGACACAGCAGTCCCCATCGGATTCCGGTGAAATTTGTATTTTTGTTGAATATTTTAAAGAAAAAAGTGGCCCATTTTTTCCAATAGCTACCAGGTCTTTGGACCGATTGACTCGAAATCGCTCCCAAATGTGCTCCTATACTGGCTGAACGAGACACAGCAGTCCCCATCGGATTCCGGTGAAATTTGTATTTTTGGTGAATATTTTAAAGAAAAAAGTGGCCCATTTTTTCAATAGCTTCCAGGTCTTTGGACCGATTGACTCGAAATCGCTCCCAAATGTGCTCCTATACTGGCTGAACGAGACACAGCAGTCCCCATCGGATTCCGGTGAAATTTGTATTTTTGGTGAATATTTTAGTGAAAAGAGACAATGTTTCATGAGACTGCCTTAAGGCTGGCATTAGGGTTAGGGTTAGGGTTAGGGTTATGGAGCTAGGGTTAGGGTTACGGTCGTCTTTTGACCGATTGACTCGAAATTCGTCACGAATGTGGTCCTCTACTCGCTGAATGAGACACAGCAGTCCCCATCGGATTCCGGTGAAATTTGTATTTTTGGTGAATATTTTAAAGAAAAAAGTGGCCCATTTTTTCAATAGCTTCCAGGTCTTTGGACCGATTGACTCGAAATCGCTCCCAAATGTGCTCCTATACTGGCTGAACGAGACACAGCAGTCCCCATCGGATTCCGGTGAAATTTGTATTTTTGGTGAATATTTTAAAGAAAAAAGTGGCCCATTTTTTCAATAGCTTCCAGGTCTTTGGACCGATTGACTCGAAATCGCTCCCAAATGTGCTCCTATACTGACTGAACGAGACACAGCAGTCCCCATCGGATTCCGGTGAAATTTGTATTTTTGGTGAATATTTTAGTGAAAAGAGACAATGTTTCATGAGACTGCCTTAAGGCTGGCATTAGGGTTAGGGTTAGGGTTAGGGTTATGGAGCTAGGGTTAGGGTTACGGTCGTCTTTTGACCGATTGACTCGAAATTCGTCACGAATGTGGTCCTCTACTTGCTGAATGAGACACAGCAGTCCCCATCGGATTCCGGTGAAATTTGTATTTTTGTTGAATATTTTAAAGAAAAAAGTGGCCCATTTTTTCAATAGCTTCCAGGTCTTTGGACCGATTGACTCGAAATCGCTCCCAAATGTGCTCCTATACTGGCTGAACGAGACACAGCAGTCCCCATCGGATTCCGGTGAAATTTGTATTTTTGGTGAATATTTTAAAGAAAAAAGTGGCCCATTTTTTCAATAGCTTCCAGGTCTTTGGACCGATTGACTCGAAATCGCTCCCAAATGTGCTCCTATACTGGCTGAACGAGACACAGCAGTCCCCATCGGATTCCGGTGAAATTTGTATTTTTGGTGAATATTTTAAAGAAAAAAGTGGCCCATTTTTTCAATAGCTTCCAGGTCTTTTGACCGATTGACTCGAAATCGCTCCCAAATGTGCTCCTATACTGGCTGAACGAGACACAGCAGTCCCCATCGGATTCCGGTGAAATTTGTATTTTTGGTGAATATTTTAGTGAAAAGAGACAATGTTTCATGAGACTGCCTTAAGGCTGGCATTAGGGTTAGGGTTAGGGTTAGGGTTATGGAGCTAGGGTTAGGGTTACGGTCGTCTTTTGACCGATTGACTCGAAATTCGTCACGAATGTGGTCCTCTACTTGCTGAATGAGACACAGCAGTCCCCATCGGATTCCGGTGAAATTTGTATTTTTGTTGAATATTTTAAAGAAAAAAGTGGCCCATTTTTTCCAATAGCTACCAGGTCTTTGGACCGATTGACTCGAAATCGCTCCCAAATGTGCTCCTATACTGGCTGAACGAGACACAGCAGTCCCCATCGGATTCCGGTGAAATTTGTATTTTTGGTGAATATTTTAAAGAAAAAAGTGGCCCATTTTTTCAATAGCTTCCAGGTCTTTGGACCGATTGACTCGAAATCGCTCCCAAATGTGCTCCTATACTGGCTGAACGAGACACAGCAGTCCCCATCGGATTCCGGTGAAATTTGTATTTTTGGTGAATATTTTAGTGAAAAGAGACAATGTTTCATGAGACTGCCTTAAGGCTGGCATTAGGGTTAGGGTTAGGGTTAGGGTTATGGAGCTAGGGTTAGGGTTACGGTCGTCTTTTGACCGATTGACTCGAAATTCGTCACGAATGTGGTCCTCTACTCGCTGAATGAGACACAGCAGTCCCCATCGGATTCCGGTGAAATTTGTATTTTTGGTGAATATTTTAAAGAAAAAAGTGGCCCATTTTTTCAATAGCTTCCAGGTCTTTGGACCGATTGACTCGAAATCGCTCCCAAATGTGCTCCTATACTGGCTGAACGAGACACAGCAGTCCCCATCGGATTCCGGTGAAATTTGTATTTTTGGTGAATATTTTAAAGAAAAAAGTGGCCCATTTTTTCAATAGCTTCCAGGTCTTTGGACCGATTGACTCGAAATCGCTCCCAAATGTGCTCCTATACTGACTGAACGAGACACAGCAGTCCCCATCGGATTCCGGTGAAATTTGTATTTTTGGTGAATATTTTAGTGAAAAGAGACAATGTTTCATGAGACTGCCTTAAGGCTGGCATTAGGGTTAGGGTTATGGAGCTAGGGTTAGGGTTACGGTCGTCTTTTGACCGATTGACTCGAAATTCGTCACGAATGTGGTCCTCTACTTGCTGAATGAGACACAGCAGTCCCCATCGGATTCCGGTGAAATTTGTATTTTTGGTGAATATTTTAAAGAAAAAAGTGGCCCATTTTTTCAATAGCCTCCAGGTCTTTGGACCGATTGACTCGAAATCGCTCCCAAATGTGCTCCTATACTGGCTGAACGAGACACAGCAGTCCCCATCGGATTCCGGTGAAATTTGTATTTTTGGTGAATATTTTAAAGAAAAAAGTGGCCCATTTTTTCAATAGCTTCCAGGTCTTTGGACCGATTGACTCGAAATCGCTCCCAAATGTGCTCCTATATTGGCTGAACGAGACACAGCAGTCCCCATCGGATTCCGGTGAAATTTGTATTTTTGGTGAATATTTTAGTGAAAAGAGACAATGTTTCATGAGACTGCCTTAAGGCTGGCATTAGGGTTAGGGTTAGGGTTAGGGTTATGGAGCTAGGGTTAGGGTTACGGTCGTCTTTTGACCGATTGACTCGAAATTCGTCACGAATGTGGTCCTCTACTTGCTGAATGAGACACAGCAGTCCCCATCGGATTCCGGTGAAATTTGTATTTTTGTTGAATATTTTAAAGAAAAAAGTGGCCCATTTTTTCCAATAGCTTCCAGGTCTTTGGACCGATTCACTCGAAATCGCTCCCAAATGTGCTCCTATACTGGCTGAACGAGACACAGCAGTCCCCATCGGATTCCGGTGAAATTTGTATTTTTGGTGAATATTTTAAAGAAAAAAGTGGCCCATTTTTTCAATAGCTTCCAGGTCTTTGGACCGATTGACTCGAAATCGCTCCCAAATGTGCTCCTATACTGGCTGAACGAGTCACAGCAGTCCCCATCGGATTCCGGTGGAATTTGTACTTTTGGTGAATATTTTAGTGAAAAGGGACAATGTTTCATGAGACTGGCTTAAGGCTGGAGTTAGGGTTAGGATTAGGGTTAGGGTTCCGCTTGACCGATTGACTCGAAATTGACCATTAATGTCGCCGGTACTGGCGGAAAGAAGAAACAGCAGTTTTTATTGGATTCCGGTGGAATTTGTATTTTTGGTGAATATTTTAAAGAAAAAAGTGGCCCATTTTTTCAATAGCTTCCAGGTCTTTGGACCGATTGACTCGAAATCGCTCCCAAATGTGCTCCTATACTGGCTGAACGAGACACAGCAGTCCCCATCGGATTCCGGTGGAATTTGTATTTTTGGTGAATATTTTAAAGAAAAAAGTGGCCCATTTTTTCAATAGCTTCCAGGTCTTTGGACCGATTGACTCGAAATCGCTCCCAAATGTGCTCCTATACTGGCTGAACGAGACACAGCAGTCCCCATCGGATTCCGGTGAAATTTGTATTTTTGGTGAATATTTTAGTGAAAAGAGACAATGTTTCATGAGACTGCCTTAAGGCTGGCATTAGGGTTAGGGTTAGGGTTAGGGTTATGGAGCTAGGGTTAGGGTTACGGTCGTCTTTTGACCGATTGACTCGAAATTCGTCACGAATGTGGTCCTCTACTTGCTGAATGAGACACAGCAGTCCCCATCGGATTCCGGTGAAATTTGTATTTTTGTTGAATATTTTAAAGAAAAAAGTGGCCCATTTTTTCCAATAGCTTCCAGGTCTTTGGACCGATTGACTCGAAATCGCTCCCAAATGTGCTCCTATACTGGCTGAACGAGACACAGCAGTCCCCATCGGATTCCGGTGAAATTTGTATTTTTGGTGAATATTTTAAAGAAAAAAGTGGCCCATTTTTTCAATAGCTTCCAGGTCTTTGGACCGATTGACTCGAAATCGCTCCCAAATGTGCTCCTATACTGGCTGAACGAGTCACAGCAGTCCCCATCGGATTCCGGTGGAATTTGTACTTTTGGTGAATATTTTAGTGAAAAGGGACAATGTTTCATGAGACTGGCTTAAGGCTGGAGTTAGGGTTAGGATTAGGGTTAGGGTTCCGCTTGACCGATTGACTCGAAATTGACCATTAATGTCGCCGGTACTGGCGGAAAGAAGAAACAGCAGTTTTTATTGGATTCCGGTGGAATTTGTATTTTTGGTGAATATTTTAAAGAAAAAAGTGGCCCATTTTTTCAATAGCTTCCAGGTCTTTGGACCGATTGACTGGAAATCGCTCCCAAATGTGCTCCTATACTGGCTGAACGAGACACAGCAGTCCCCATCGGATTCCGGTGGAATTTGTATTTTTGGTGAATATTTTAAAGAAAAAAGTGGCCCATTTTTTCAATAGCTTCCAGGTCTTTGGACCGATTGACTCGAAATCGCTCCCAAATGTGCTCCTATACTGGCTGAACGAGACACAGCAGTCCCCATCGGATTCCGGTGAAATTTGTATTTTTGGTGAATATTTTAGTGAAAAGAGACAATGTTTCATGAGACTGCCTTAAGGCTGACATTAGGGTTAGGGTTATGGAGCTAGGGTTAGGGTTACGGTCGTCTTTTGACCGATTGACTCGAAATTCGTCACGAATGTGGTCCTCTACTTGCTGAATGAGACACAGCAGTCCCCATCGGATTCCGGTGAAATTTGTATTTTTGGTGAATATTTTAAAGAAAAAAGTGGCCCATTTTTTCAATAGCTTCCAGGTCTTTGGACCGATTGACTCGAAATCGCTCCCAAATGTGCTCCTATACTGGCTGAACGAGACACAGCAGTCCCCATCGGATTCCGGTGAAATTTGTATTTTTGGTGAATATTTTAGTGAAAAGAGACAATGTTTCATGAGACTGCCTTAAGGCTGGCATTAGGGTTAGGGTTATGGAGCTAGGGTTAGGGTTACGGTCGTCTTTTGACCGATTGACTCGAAATTCGTCACAAATGTGGTCCTCTACTTGCTGAATGAGACACAGCAGTCCCCATCGGATTCCGGTGAAATTTGTATTTTTGGTGAATATTTTAAAGAAAAAAGTGGCCCATTTTTTCAATAGCTTCCAGGTCTTTGGACCGATTGACTCGAAATCGCTCCCAAATGTGCTCCTATACTGGCTGAACGAGACACAGCAGTCCCCATCAGATTCCGGTGAAATTTGTATTTTTGGTGAATATTTTAGTGAAAAGAGACAATGTTTCATGAGACTGCCTTAAGGCTGGCATTAGGGTTAGGGTTAGGGTTAGGGTTATGGAGCTAGGGTTAGGGTTACGGTCGTCTTTTGACCGATTGACTCGAAATTCGTCACGAATGTGGTCCTCTACTCGCTGAATGAGACACAGCAGTCCCCATCGGATTCCGGTGAAATTTGTATTTTTGGTGAATATTTTAAAGAAAAAAGTGGCCCATTTTTTCAATAGCTTCCAGGTCTTTGGACCGATTGACTCGAAATCGCTCCCAAATGTGCTCCTATACTGGCTGAACGAGACACAGCAGTCCCCATCGGATTCCGGTGAAATTTGTATTTTTGGTGAATATTTTAGTGAAAAGAGACAATGTTTCATGAGACTGCCTTAAGGCTGGCATTAGGGTTAGGGTTATGGAGCTAGGGTTAGGGTTACGGTCGTCTTTTGACCGATTGACTCGAAATTCGTCACGAATGTGGTCCTCTACTTGCTGAATGAGACACAGCAGTCCCCATCGGATTCCGGTGAAATTTGTATTTTTGGTGAATATTTTAAAGAAAAAAGTGGCCCATTTTTTCAATAGCCTCCAGGTCTTTGGACCGATTGACTCGAAATCGCTCCCAAATGTGCTCCTATACTGGCTGAACGAGACACAGCAGTCCCCATCGGATTCCGGTGAAATTTGTATTTTTGGTGAATATTTTAAAGAAAAAAGTGGCCCATTTTTTCAATAGCTTCCAGGTCTTTGGACCGATTGACTCGAAATCGCTCCCAAATGTGCTCCTATATTGGCTGAACGAGACACAGCAGTCCCCATCGGATTCCGGTGAAATTTGTATTTTTGGTGAATATTTTAGTGAAAAGAGACAATGTTTCATGAGACTGCCTTAAGGCTGGCATTAGGGTTAGGGTTAGGGTTAGGGTTATGGAGCTAGGGTTAGGGTTACGGTCGTCTTTTGACCGATTGACTCGAAATTCGTCACGAATGTGGTCCTCTACTTGCTGAATGAGACACAGCAGTCCCCATCGGATTCCGGTGAAATTTGTATTTTTGTTGAATATTTTAAAGAAAAAAGTGGCCCATTTTTTCCAATAGCTTCCAGGTCTTTGGACCGATTGACTCGAAATCGCTCCCAAATGTGCTCCTATACTGGCTGAACGAGACACAGCAGTCCCCATCGGATTCCGGTGAAATTTGTATTTTTGGTGAATATTTTAAAGAAAAAAGTGGCCCATTTTTTCAATAGCTTCCAGGTCTTTGGACCGATTGACTCGAAATCGCTCCCAAATGTGCTCCTATACTGGCTGAACGAGTCACAGCAGTCCCCATCGGATTCCGGTGGAATTTGTACTTTTGGTGAATATTTTAGTGAAAAGGGACAATGTTTCATGAGACTGGCTTAAGGCTGGAGTTAGGGTTAGGATTAGGGTTAGGGTTCCGCTTGACCGATTGACTCGAAATTGACCATTAATGTCGCCGGTACTGGCGGAAAGAAGAAACAGCAGTTTTTATTGGATTCCGGTGGAATTTGTATTTTTGGTGAATATTTTAAAGAAAAAAGTGGCCCATTTTTTCAATAGCTTCCAGGTCTTTGGACCGATTGACTCGAAATCGCTCCCAAATGTGCTCCTATACTGGCTGAACGAGACACAGCAGTCCCCATCGGATTCCGGTGGAATTTGTATTTTTGGTGAATATTTTAAAGAAAAAAGTGGCCCATTTTTTCAATAGCTTCCAGGTCTTTGGACCGATTGACTCGAAATCGCTCCCAAATGTGCTCCTATACTGGCTGAACGAGACACAGCAGTCCCCATCGGATTCCGGTGAAATTTGTATTTTTGGTGAATATTTTAGTGAAAAGAGACAATGTTTCATGAGACTGCCTTAAGGCTGGCATTAGGGTTAGGGTTATGGAGCTAGGGTTAGGGTTACGGTCGTCTTTTGACCGATTGACTCGAAATTCGTCACGAATGTGGTCCTCTACTTGCTGAATGAGACACAGCAGTCCCCATCGGATTCCGGTGAAATTTGTATTTTTGGTGAATATTTTAAAGAAAAAAGTGGCCCATTTTTTCAATAGCTTCCAGGTCTTTGGACCGATTGACTCGAAATCGCTCCCAAATGTGCTCCTATACTGGCTGAACGAGACACAGCAGTCCCCATCGGATTCCGGTGAAATTTGTATTTTTGGTGAATATTTTAGTGAAAAGAGACAATGTTTCATGAGACTGCCTTAAGGCTGGCATTAGGGTTAGGGTTATGGAGCTAGGGTTAGGGTTACGGTCGTCTTTTGACCGATTGACTCGAAATTCGTCACAAATGTGGTCCTCTACTTGCTGAATGAGACACAGCAGTCCCCATCGGATTCCGGTGAAATTTGTATTTTTGGTGAATATTTTAAAGAAAAAAGTGGCCCATTTTTTCAATAGCTTCCAGGTCTTTGGACCGATTGACTCGAAATCGCTCCCAAATGTGCTCCTATACTGGCTGAACGAGACACAGCAGTCCCCATCAGATTCCGGTGAAATTTGTATTTTTGGTGAATATTTTAGTGAAAAGAGACAATGTTTCATGAGACTGCCTTAAGGCTGGCATTAGGGTTAGGGTTAGGGTTAGGGTTATGGAGCTAGGGTTAGGGTTACGGTCGTCTTTTGACCGATTGACTCGAAATTCGTCACGAATGTGGTCCTCTACTCGCTGAATGAGACACAGCAGTCCCCATCGGATTCCGGTGAAATTTGTATTTTTGGTGAATATTTTAAAGAAAAAAGTGGCCCATTTTTTCAATAGCTTCCAGGTCTTTGGACCGATTGACTCGAAATCGCTCCAAAATGTGCTCCTATACTGGCTGAACGAGACACAGCAGTCCCCATCGGATTCCGGTGAAATTTGTATTTTTGGTGAATATTTTAAAGAAAAAAGTGGCCCATTTTTTCAATAGCTTCCAGGTCTTTGGACCGATTGACTCGAAATCGCTCCCAAATGTGCTCCTATACTGGCTGAACGAGACACAGCAGTCCCCATCGGATTCCGGTGAAATTTGTATTTTTGGTGAATATTTTAAAGAAAAAAGTGGCCCATTTTTTCAATAGCTTCCAGGTCTTTGGACCGATTGACTCGAAATCGCTCCCAAATGTGCTCCTATACTGGCTGAACGAGTCACAGCAGTCCCCATCGGATTCCGGTGGAATTTGTACTTTTGGTGAATATTTTAGTGAAAAGGGACAATGTTTCATGAGACTGGCTTAAGGCTGGAGTTAGGGTTAGGATTAGGGTTAGGGTTCCGCTTGACCGATTGACTCGAAATTGACCATTAATGTCGCCGGTACTGGCGGAAAGAAGAAACAGCAGTTTTTATTGGATTCCGGTGGAATTTGTATTTTTGGTGAATATTTTAAAGAAAAAAGTGGCCCATTTTTTCAATAGCTTCCAGGTCTTTGGACCGATTGACTCGAAATCGCTCCCAAATGTGCTCCTATACTGGCTGAACGAGACACAGCAGTCCCCATCGGATTCCGGTGGAATTTGTATTTTTGGTGAATATTTTAAAGAAAAAAGTGGCCCATTTTTTCAATAGCTTCCAGGTCTTTGGACCGATTGACTCGAAATCGCTCCCAAATGTGCTCCTATACTGGCTGAACGAGACACAGCAGTCCCCATCGGATTCCGGTGAAATTTGTATTTTTGGTGAATATTTTAGTGAAAAGAGACAATGTTTCATGAGACTGCCTTAAGGCTGGCATTAGGGTTAGGGTTAGGGTTAGGGTTATGGAGCTAGGGTTAGGGTTACGGTCGTCTTTTGACCGATTGACTCGAAATTCGTCACGAATGTGGTCCTCTACTTGCTGAATGAGACACAGCAGTCCCCATCGGATTCCGGTGAAATTTGTATTTTTGTTGAATATTTTAAAGAAAAAAGTGGCCCATTTTTTCCAATAGCTTCCAGGTCTTTGGACCGATTGACTCGAAATCGCTCCCAAATGTGCTCCTATACTGGCTGAACGAGACACAGCAGTCCCCATCGGATTCCGGTGAAATTTGTATTTTTGGTGAATATTTTAAAGAAAAAAGTGGCCCATTTTTTCAATAGCTTCCAGGTCTTTGGACCGATTGACTCGAAATCGCTCCCAAATGTGCTCCTATACTGGCTGAACGAGTCACAGCAGTCCCCATCGGATTCCGGTGGAATTTGTACTTTTGGTGAATATTTTAGTGAAAAGGGACAATGTTTCATGAGACTGGCTTAAGGCTGGAGTTAGGGTTAGGATTAGGGTTAGGGTTCCGCTTGACCGATTGACTCGAAATTGACCATTAATGTCGCCGGTACTGGCGGAAAGAAGAAACAGCAGTTTTTATTGGATTCCGGTGGAATTTGTATTTTTGGTGAATATTTTAAAGAAAAAAGTGGCCCATTTTTTCAATAGCTTCCAGGTCTTTGGACCGATTGACTCGAAATCGCTCCCAAATGTGCTCCTATACTGGCTGAACGAGACACAGCAGTCCCCATCGGATTCCGGTGGAATTTGTATTTTTGGTGAATATTTTAAAGAAAAAAGTGGCCCATTTTTTCAATAGCTTCCAGGTCTTTGGACCGATTGACTCGAAATCGCTCCCAAATGTGCTCCTATACTGGCTGAACGAGACACAGCAGTCCCCATCGGATTCCGGTGAAATTTGTATTTTTGGTGAATATTTTAGTGAAAAGAGACAATGTTTCATGAGACTGCCTTAAGGCTGGCATTAGGGTTAGGGTTAGGGTTAGGGTTATGGAGCTAGGGTTAGGGTTACGGTCGTCTTTTGACCGATTGACTCGAAATTCGTCACGAATGTGGTCCTCTACTCGCTGAATGAGACACAGCAGTCCCCATCGGATTCCGGTGAAATTTGTATTTTTGGTGAATATTTTAAAGAAAAAAGTGGCCCATTTTTTCAATAGCTTCCAGGTCTTTGGACCGATTGACTCGAAATCGCTCCCAAATGTGCTCCTATACTGGCTGAACGAGACACAGCAGTCCCCATCGGATTCCGGTGAAATTTGTATTTTTGGTGAATATTTTAAAGAAAAAAGTGGCCCATTTTTTCAATAGCTTCCAGGTCTTTGGACCGATTGACTCGAAATCGCTCCCAAATGTGCTCCTATACTGGCTGAACGAGACACAGCAGTCCCCATCGGATTCCGGTGAAATTTGTATTTTTGGTGAATATTTAAAAGAAAAAAGTGGCCCATTTTTTCAATAGCTTCCAGGTCTTTTGACCGATTGACTCGAAATCGCTCCCAAATGTGCTCCTATACTGGCTGAACGAGACACAGCAGTCCCCATCGGATTCCGGTGAAATTTGTATTTTTGGTGAATATTTTAGTGAAAAGAGACAATGTTTCATGAGACTGCCTTAAGGCTGGCATTAGGGTTAGGGTTAGGGTTAGGGTTATGGAGCTAGGGTTAGGGTTACGGTCGTCTTTTGACCGATTGACTCGAAATTCGTCACGAATGTGGTCCTCTACTTGCTGAATGAGACACAGCAGTCCCCATCAGATTCCGGTGAAATTTGTATTTTTGTTGAATATTTTAAAGAAAAAAGTGGCCCATTTTTTCCAATAGCTACCAGGTCTTTGGACCGATTGACTCGAAATCGCTCCCAAATGTGCTCCTATACTGGCTGAACGAGACACAGCAGTCCCCATCGGATTCCGGTGAAATTTGTATTTTTGGTGAATATTTTAAAGAAAAAAGTGGCCCATTTTTTCAATAGCTTCCAGGTCTTTGGACCGATTGACTCGAAATCGCTCCCAAATGTGCTCCTATACTGGCTGAACGAGACACAGCAGTCCCCATCGGATTCCGGTGAAATTTGTATTTTTGGTGAATATTTTAGTGAAAAGAGACAATGTTTCATGAGACTGCCTTAAGGCTGGCATTAGGGTTAGGGTTAGGGTTAGGGTTATGGAGCTAGGGTTAGGGTTACGGTCGTCTTTTGACCGATTGACTCGAAATTCGTCACGAATGTGGTCCTCTACTCGCTGAATGAGACACAGCAGTCCCCATCGGATTCCGGTGAAATTTGTATTTTTGGTGAATATTTTAAAGAAAAAAGTGGCCCATTTTTTCAATAGCTTCCAGGTCTTTGGACCGATTGACTCGAAATCGCTCCCAAATGTGCTCCTATACTGGCTGAACGAGACACAGCAGTCCCCATCGGATTCCGGTGAAATTTGTATTTTTGGTGAATATTTTAAAGAAAAAAGTGGCCCATTTTTTCAATAGCTTCCAGGTCTTTGGACCGATTGACTCGAAATCGCTCCCAAATGTGCTCCTATACTGGCTGAACGAGACACAGCAGTCCCCATCGGATTCCGGTGAAATTTGTATTTTTGGTGAATATTTTAGTGAAAAGAGACAATGTTTCATGAGACTGCCTTAAGGCTGGCATTAGGGTTAGGGTTAGGGTTAGGGTTATGGAGCTAGGGTTAGGGTTACGGTCGTCTTTTGACCGATTGACTCGAAATTCGTCACGAATGTGGTCCTCTACTTGCTGAATGAGACACAGCAGTCCCCATCGGATTCCGGTGAAATTTGTATTTTTGTTGAATATTTTAAAGAAAAAAGTGGCCCATTTTTTCAATAGCTTCCAGGTCTTTGGACCGATTGACTCGAAATCGCTCCCAAATGTGCTCCTATACTGGCTGAACGAGACACAGCAGTCCCCATCGGATTCCGGTGAAATTTGTATTTTTGGTGAATATTTTAAAGAAAAAAGTGGCCCATTTTTTCAATAGCTTCCAGGTCTTTGGACCGATTGACTCGAAATCGCTCCCAAATGTGCTCCTATACTGGCTGAACGAGACACAGCAGTCCCCATCGGATTCCGGTGAAATTTGTATTTTTGGTGAATATTTTAGTGAAAAGAGACAATGTTTCATGAGACTGCCTTAAGGCTGGCATTAGGGTTAGGGTTATGGAGCTAGGGTTAGGGTTACGGTCGTCTTTTGACCGATTGACTCGAAATTCGTCACGAATGTGGTCCTCTACTTGCTGAATGAGACACAGCAGTCCCCATCGGATTCCGGTGAAATTTGTATTTTTGGTGAATATTTTAAAGAAAAAAGTGGCCCATTTTTTCAATAGCTTCCAGGTCTTTGGACCGATTGACTCGAAATCGCTCCCAAATGTGCTCCTATACTGGCTGAACGAGACACAGCAGTCCCCATCGGATTCCGGTGAAATTTGTATTTTTGGTGAATATTTTAGTGAAAAGAGACAATGTTTCATGAGACTGCCTTAAGGCTGGCATTAGGGTTAGGGTTATGGAGCTAGGGTTAGGGTTACGGTCGTCTTTTGACCGATTGACTCGAAATTCGTCACAAATGTGGTCCTCTACTTGCTGAATGAGACACAGCAGTCCCCATCGGATTCCGGTGAAATTTGTATTTTTGGTGAATATTTTAAAGAAAAAAGTGGCCCATTTTTTCAATAGCTTCCAGGTCTTTGGACCGATTGACTCGAAATCGCTCCCAAATGTGCTCCTATACTGGCTGAACGAGACACAGCAGTCCCCATCGGATTCCGGTGAAATTTGTATTTTTGGTGAATATTTTAGTGAAAAGAGACAATGTTTCATGAGACTGCCTTAAGGCTGGCATTAGGGTTAGGGTTAGGGTTAGGGTTATGGAGCTAGGGTTAGGGTTACGGTCGTCTTTTGACCGATTGACTCGAAATTCGTCACGAATGTGGTCCTCTACTCGCTGAATGAGACACAGCAGTCCCCATCGGATTCCGGTGAAATTTGTATTTTTGGTGAATATTTTAAAGAAAAAAGTGGCCCATTTTTTCAATAGCTTCCAGGTCTTTGGACCGATTGACTCGAAATCGCTCCCAAATGTGCTCCTATACTGGCTGAACGAGACACAGCAGTCCCCATCGGATTCCGGTGAAATTTGTATTTTTGGTGAATATTTTAAAGAAAAAAGTGGCCCATTTTTTCAATAGCTTCCAGGTCTTTGGACCGATTGACTCGAAATCGCTCCCAAATGTGCTCCTATACTGGCTGAACGAGACACAGCAGTCCCCATCGGATTCCGGTGAAATTTGTATTTTTGGTGAATATTTTAAAGAAAAAAGTGGCCCATTTTTTCAATAGCTTCCAGGTCTTTTGACCGATTGACTCGAAATCGCTCCCAAATGTGCTCCTATACTGGCTGAACGAGACACAGCAGTCCCCATCGGATTCCGGTGAAATTTGTATTTTTGGTGAATATTTTAGTGAAAAGAGACAATGTTTCATGAGACTGCCTTAAGGCTGGCATTAGGGTTAGGGTTAGGGTTAGGGTTATGGAGCTAGGGTTAGGGTTACGGTCGTCTTTTGACCGATTGACTCGAAATTCGTCACGAATGTGGTCCTCTACTTGCTGAATGAGACACAGCAGTCCCCATCGGATTCCGGTGAAATTTGTATTTTTGGTGAATATTTTAAAGAAAAAAGTGGCCCATTTTTTCAATAGCTTCCAGGTCTTTGGACCGATTGACTCGAAATCGCTCCCAAATGTGCTCCTATACTGGCTGAACGAGACACAGCAGTCCCCATCGGATTCCGGTGAAATTTGTATTTTTGGTGAATATTTTAGTGAAAAGAGACAATGTTTCATGAGACTGCCTTAAGGCTGGCATTAGGGTTAGGGTTATGGAGCTAGGGTTAGGGTTACGGTCGTCTTTTGACCGATTGACTCGAAATTCGTCACGAATGTGGTCCTCTACTTGCTGAATGAGACACAGCAGTCCCCATCGGATTCCGGTGAAATTTGTATTTTTGGTGAATATTTTAAAGAAAAAAGTGGCCCATTTTTTCAATAGCTTCCAGGTCTTTGGACCGATTGACTCGAAATCGCTCCCAAATGTGCTCCTATACTGGCTGAACGAGACACAGCAGTCCCCATCGGATTCCGGTGAAATTTGTATTTTTGGTGAATATTTTAGTGAAAAGAGACAATGTTTCATGAGACTGCCTTAAGGCTGGCATTAGGGTTAGGGTTATGGAGCTAGGGTTAGGGTTACGGTCGTCTTTTGACCGATTGACTCGAAATTCGTCACAAATGTGGTCCTCTACTTGCTGAATGAGACACAGCAGTCCCCATCGGATTCCGGTGAAATTTGTATTTTTGGTGAATATTTTAAAGAAAAAAGTGGCCCATTTTTTCAATAGCTTCCAGGTCTTTGGACCGATTGACTCGAAATCGCTCCCAAATGTGCTCCTATACTGGCTGAACGAGACACAGCAGTCCCCATCGGATTCCGGTGAAATTTGTATTTTTGGTGAATATTTTAGTGAAAAGAGACAATGTTTCATGAGACTGCCTTAAGGCTGGCATTAGGGTTAGGGTTAGGGTTAGGGTTATGGAGCTAGGGTTAGGGTTACGGTCGTCTTTTGACCGATTGACTCGAAATTCGTCACGAATGTGGTCCTCTACTCGCTGAATGAGACACAGCAGTCCCCATCGGATTCCGGTGAAATTTGTATTTTTGGTGAATATTTTAAAGAAAAAAGTGGCCCATTTTTTCAATAGCTTCCAGGTCTTTGGACCGATTGACTCGAAATCGCTCCCAAATGTGCTCCTATACTGGCTGAACGAGACACAGCAGTCCCCATCGGATTCCGGTGAAATTTGTATTTTTGGTGAATATTTTAAAGAAAAAAGTGGCCCATTTTTTCAATAGCTTCCAGGTCTTTGGACCGATTGACTCGAAATCGCTCCCAAATGTGCTCCTATACTGGCTGAACGAGACACAGCAGTCCCCATCGGATTCCGGTGAAATTTGTATTTTTGGTGAATATTTTAAAGAAAAAAGTGGCCCATTTTTTCAATAGCTTCCAGGTCTTTTGACCGATTGACTCGAAATCGCTCCCAAATGTGCTCCTATACTGGCTGAACGAGACACAGCAGTCCCCATCGGATTCCGGTGAAATTTGTATTTTTGGTGAATATTTTAGTGAAAAGAGACAATGTTTCATGAGACTGCCTTAAGGCTGGCATTAGGGTTAGGGTTAGGGTTAGGGTTATGGAGCTAGGGTTAGGGTTACGGTCGTCTTTTGACCGATTGACTCGAAATTCGTCACGAATGTGGTCCTCTACTTGCTGAATGAGACACAGCAGTCCCCATCGGATTCCGGTGAAATTTGTATTTTTGTTGAATATTTTAAAGAAAAAAGTGGCCCATTTTTTCCAATAGCTACCAGGTCTTAGGACCGATTGACTCGAAATCGCTCCCAAATGTGCTCCTATACTGGCTGAACGAGACACAGCAGTCCCCATCGGATTCCGGTGAAATTTGTATTTTTGGTGAATATTTTAAAGAAAAAAGTGGCCCATTTTTTCAATAGCTTCCAGGTCTTTGGACCGATTGACTCGAAATCGCTCCCAAATGTGCTCCTATACTGGCTGAACGAGACACAGCAGTCCCCATCGGATTCCGGTGAAATTTGTATTTTTGGTGAATATTTTAGTGAAAAGAGACAATGTTTCATGAGACTGCCTTAAGGCTGGCATTAGGGTTAGGGTTAGGGTTAGGGTTATGGAGCTAGGGTTAGGGTTACGGTCGTCTTTTGACCGATTGACTCGAAATTCGTCACGAATGTGGTCCTCTACTCGCTGAATGAGACACAGCAGTCCCCATCGGATTCCGGTGAAATTTGTATTTTTGGTGAATATTTTAAAGAAAAAAGTGGCCCATTTTTTCAATAGCTTCCAGGTCTTTGGACCGATTGACTCGAAATCGCTCCCAAATGTGCTCCTATACTGGCTGAACGAGACACAGCAGTCCCCATCGGATTCCGGTGAAATTTGTATTTTTGGTGAATATTTTAAAGAAAAAAGTGGCCCATTTTTTCAATAGCTTCCAGGTCTTTGGACCGATTGACTCGAAATCGCTCCCAAATGTGCTCCTATACTGGCTGAACGAGACACAGCAGTCCCCATCGGATTCCGGTGAAATTTGTATTTTTGGTGAATATTTTAGTGAAAAGAGACAATGTTTCATGAGACTGCCTTAAGGCTGGCATTAGGGTTAGGGTTAGGGTTAGGGTTATGGAGCTAGGGTTAGGGTTACGGTCGTCTTTTGACCGATTGACTCGAAATTCGTCACGAATGTGGTCCTCTACTTGCTGAATGAGACACAGCAGTCCCCATCGGATTCCGGTGAAATTTGTATTTTTGTTGAATATTTTAAAGAAAAAAGTGGCCCATTTTTTCAATAGCTTCCAGGTCTTTGGACCGATTGACTCGAAATCGCTCCCAAATGTGCTCCTATACTGGCTGAACGAGACACAGCAGTCCCCATCGGATTCCGGTGAAATTTGTATTTTTGGTGAATATTTTAAAGAAAAAAGTGGCCCATTTTTTCAATAGCTTCCAGGTCTTTGGACCGATTGACTCGAAATCGCTCCCAAATGTGCTCCTATACTGGCTGAACGAGACACAGCAGTCCCCATCGGATTCCGGTGAAATTTGTATTTTTGGTGAATATTTTAGTGAAAAGAGACAATGTTTCATGAGACTGCCTTAAGGCTGGCATTAGGGTTAGGGTTATGGAGCTAGGGTTAGGGTTACGGTCGTCTTTTGACCGATTGACTCGAAATTCGTCACGAATGTGGTCCTCTACTTGCTGAATGAGACACAGCAGTCCCCATCGGATTCCGGTGGAATTTGTATTTTTGGTGAATATTTTAAAGAAAAAAGTGGCCCATTTTTTCAATAGCTTCCAGGTCTTTGGACCGATTGACTCGAAATCGCTCCCAAATGTGCTCCTATACTGGCTGAACGAGACACAGCAGTCCCCATCGGATTCCGGTGAAATTTGTATTTTTGGTGAATATTTTAGTGAAAAGAGACAATGTTTCATGAGACTGCCTTAAGGCTGGCATTAGGGTTAGGGTTATGGAGCTAGGGTTAGGGTTACGGTCGTCTTTTGACCGATTGACTCGAAATTCGTCACGAATGTGGTCCTCTACTTGCTGAATGAGACACAGCAGTCCCCATCGGATTCCGGTGAAATTTGTATTTTTGGTGAATATTTTAAAGAAAAAAGTGGCCCATTTTTTCAATAGCTTCCAGGTCTTTGGACCGATTGACTCGAAATCGCTCCCAAATGTGCTCCTATACTGGCTGAACGAGACACAGCAGTCCCCATCGGATTCCGGTGAAATTTGTATTTTTGGTGAATATTTTAAAGAAAAAAGTGGCCCATTTTTTCAATAGCTTCCAGGTCTTTGGACCGATTGACTCGAAATCGCTCCCAAATGTGCTCCTATACTGGCTGAACGAGACACAGCAGTCCCCATCGGATTCCGGTGAAATTTGTATTTTTGGTGAATATTTTAGTGAAAAGAGACAATGTTTCATGAGACTGCCTTAAGGCTGGCATTAGGGTTAGGGTTATGGAGCTAGGGTTAGGGTTACGGTCGTCTTTTGACCGATTGACTCGAAATTCGTCACGAATGTGGTCCTCTACTCGCTGAATGAGACACAGCAGTCCCCATCGGATTCCGGTGAAATTTGTATTTTTGGTGAATATTTTAAAGAAAAAAGTGGCCCATTTTTTCAATAGCTTCCAGGTCTTTGGACCGATTGACTCGAAATCGCTCCCAAATGTGCTCCTATACTGGCTGAACGAGACACAGCAGTCCCCATTGGATTCCGGTGAAATTTGTATTTTTGGTGAATATTTTAAAGAAAAAAGTGGCCCATTTTTTCAATAGCTTCCAGGTCTTTGGACCGATTGACTCGAAATCGCTCCCAAATGTGCTCCTATACTGGCTGAACGAGACACAGCAGTCCCCATCGGATTCCGGTGAAATTTGTATTTTTGGTGAATATTTTAGTGAAAAGAGACAATGTTTCATGAGACTGCCTTAAGGCTGGCATTAGGGTTAGGGTTAGGGTTAGGGTTATGGAGCTAGGGTTAGGGTTACGGTCGTCTTTTGACCGATTGACTCGAAATTCGTCACGAATGTGGTCCTCTACTTGCTGAATGAGACACAGCAGTCCCCATCGGATTCCGGTGAAATTTGTATTTTTGTTGAATATTTTAAAGAAAAAAGTGGCCCATTTTTTCCAATAGCTTCCAGGTCTTTGGACCGATTGACTCGAAATCGCTCCCAAATGTGCTCCTATACTGGCTGAACGAGACACAGCAGTCCCCATCGGATTCCGGTGAAATTTGTATTTTTGGTGAATATTTTAAAGAAAAAAGTGGCCCATTTTTTCAATAGCTTCCAGGTCTTTGGACCGATTGACTGGAAATCGCTCCCAAATGTGCTCCTATACTGGCTGAACGAGACACAGCAGTCCCCATCGGATTCCGGTGAAATTTGTATTTTTGGTGAATATTTTAGTGAAAAGAGACAATGTTTCATGAGACTGCCTTAAGGCTGGCATTAGGGTTAGGGTTAGGGTTAGGGTTATGGAGCTAGGGTTAGGGTTACGGTCGTCTTTTGACCGATTGACTCGAAATTCGTCACGAATGTGGTCCTCTACTTGCTGAATGAGACACAGCAGTCCCCATCGGATTCCGGTGAAATTTGTATTTTTGTTGAATATTTTAAAGAAAAAAGTGGCCCATTTTTTCAATAGCTTCCAGGTCTTTGGACCGATTGACTCGAAATCGCTCCCAAATGTGCTCCTATACTGGCTGAACGAGACACAGCAGTCCCCATCGGATTCCGGTGAAATTTGTATTTTTGGTGAATATTTTAAAGAAAAAAGTGGCCCATTTTTTCAATAGTTTCCAGGTCTTTGGACCGATTGACTCGAAATCGCTCCCAAATGTGCTCCTATACTGGCTGAACGAGACACAGCAGTCCCCATCGGATTCCGGTGAAATTTGTATTTTTGGTGAATATTTTTAAGAAAAAAGTGGCCCATTTTTTCAATAGCTTCCAGGTCTTTGGACCGATTGACTCGAAATCGCTCCCAAATGTGCTCCTATACTGGCTGAACGAGACACAGCAGTCCCCATCGGATTCCGGTGAAATTTGTATTTTTGGTGAATATTTTAGTGAAAAGAGACAATGTTTCATGAGACTGCCTTAAGGCTGGCATTAGGGTTAGGGTTATGGAGCTAGGGTTAGGGTTACGGTCGTCTTTTGACCGATTGACTCGAAATTCGTCACGAATGTGGTCCTCTACTCGCTGAATGAGACACAACAGTCCCCATCGGATTCCGGTGAAATTTGTATTTTTGGTGAATATTTTAAAGAAAAAAGTGGCCCATTTTTTCAATAGCTTCCAGGTCTTTGGACCGATTGACTCGAAATCGCTCCCAAATGTGCTCCTATACTGGCTGAACGAGACACAGCAGTCCCCATCGGATTCCGGTGAAATTTGTATTTTTGGTGAATATTTTAAAGAAAAAAGTGGCCCATTTTTTCAATAGCTTCCAGGTCTTTGGACCGATTGACTCGAAATCGCTCCCAAATGTGCTCCTATACTGGCTGAACGAGACACAGCAGTCCCCATCGGATTCCGGTGAAATTTGTATTTTTGGTGAATATTTTAGTGAAAAGAGACAATGTTTCATGAGACTGCCTTAAGGCTGGCATTACGGTTAGGGTTATGGAGCTAGGGTTAGGGTTACGGTCGTCTTTTGACCGATTGACTCGAAATTCGTCACGAATGTGGTCCTCTACTCGCTGAATGAGACACAACAGTCCCCATCGGATTCCGGTGAAATTTGTATTTTTGGTGAATATTTTAAAGAAAAAAGTGGCCCATTTTTTCAATAGCTTCCAGGTCTTTGGACCGATTGACTCGAAATCGCTCCCAAATGTGCTCCTATACTGGCTGAACGAGACACAGCAGTCCCCATCGGATTCCGGTGAAATTTGTATTTTTGGTGAATATTTTAGTGAAAAGAGACAATGTTTCATGAGACTGCCTTAAGGCTGGCATTAGGGTTAGGGTTATGGAGCTAGGGTTAGGGTTACGGTCGTCTTTTGACCGATTGACTCGAAATTCGTCACGAATGTGGTCCTCTACTCGCTGAATGAGACACAGCAGTCCCCATCGGATTCCGGTGAAATTTGTATTTTTGGTGAATATTTCAAAGAAAAAAGTGGCCCATTTTTTCAATAGCTTCCAGGTCTTTGGACCGATTGACTCGAAATCGCTCCCAAATGTGCTCCTATACTGGCTGAACGAGACACAGCAGTCCCCATCGGATTCCGGTGAAATTTGTATTTTTGGTGAATATTTTAAAGAAAAAAGTGGCCCATTTTTTCAATAGCTTCCAGGTCTTTGGACCGATTGACTCGAAATCGCTCCCAAATGTGCTCCTATACTGGCTGAACGAGACACAGCAGTCCCCATCGGATTCCGGTGAAATTTGTATTTTTGGTGAATATTTTAGTGAAAAGAGACAATGTTTCATGAGACTGCCTTAAGGCTGGCATTAGGGTTAGGGTTATGGAGCTAGGGTTAGGGTTACGGTCGTATTTTGACCGATTGACTCGAAATTCGTCACGAATGTGGTCCTCTACTCGCTGAATGAGACACAGCAGTCCCCATCGGATTCCGGTGAAATTTGTATTTTTGGTGAATATTTTAAAGAAAAAAGTGGCCCATTTTTTCAATAGCTTCCAGGTCTTTGGACCGATTGACTCGAAATCGCTCCCAAATGTGCTCCTATACTGGCTGAACGAGACACAGCAGTCCCCATCGGATTCCGGTGAAATTTGTATTTTTGGTGAATATTTTAGTGAAAAGAGACAATGTTTCATGAGACTGCCTCAAGGCTGGCATTAGGGCTAGGGTTATGGAGCTAGGGTTAGGGTTACGGTCGTCTTTTGACCGATTGACTCGAAATTCGTCACGAATGTGGTCCTCTACTCGCTGAATGAGACACAGCAGTCCCCATCGGATTCCGGTGAAATTTGTATTTTTGGTGAATATTTTAAAGAAAAAAGTGGCCCATTTTTTCAATAGCTTCCAGGTCTTTGGACCGATTGACTCGAAATCGCTCCCAAATGTGCTCCTATACTGGCTGAACGAGACACAGCAGTCCCCATCGGATTCCGGTGAAATTTGTATTTTTGGTGAATATTTTAGTGAAAAAAGTGGCCCATTTTTTCAATAGCTTCCAGGTCTTTGGACCGATTGACTCGAAATCGCTCCCAAATGTGCTCCTATACTGGCTGAACGAGACACAGCAGTCCCCATCGGATTCCGGTGAAATTTGTATTTTTGGTGAATATTTTAGTGAAAAGAGACAATGTTTCATGAGACTGCCTTAAGGCTGGCATTAGGGTTAGGGTTATGGAGCTAGGGTTAGGGTTACGGTCGTCTTTTGACCGATTGACTCGAAATTCGTCACGAATGTGGTCCTCTACTCGCTGAATGAGACACAGCAGTCCCCATCGGATTCCGGTGAAATTTGTATTTTTGGTGAATATTTTAAAGAAAAAAGTGGCCCATTTTTTCAATAGCTTCCAGGTCTTTGGACCGATTGACTCGAAATCGCTCCCAAATGTGCTCCTATACTGGCTGAACGAGACACAGCAGTCCCCATCGGATTCCGGTGAAATTTGTATTTTTGGTGAATATTTTAGTGAAAAGAGACAATGTTTCATGAGACTGCCTTAAGGCTGGCATTAGGGTTAGGGTTAGGGTTAGGGTTATGGAGCTAGGGTTAGGGTTACGGTCGTCTTTTGACCGATTGACTCGAAATTCGTCACGAATGTGGTCCTCTACTCGCTGAATGAGACACAGCAGTCTCCATCGGATTCCGGTGAAATTTGTATTTTTGGTGAATATTTTAAAGAAAAAAGTGGCCCATTTTTTCAATAGCTTCCAGGTCTTTCGACCGATTGACTCGAAATCGCTCCCAAATGTGCTCCTATACTGGCTGAACGAGACACAGCAGTCCCCATCGGATTCCGGTGAAATTTGTATTTTTGGTGAATATTTTAAAGAAAAAAGTGGCCCATTTTTTCAATAGCTTCCAGGTCTTTGGACCGATTGACTCGAAATCGCTCCCAAATGTGCTCCTATACTGGCTGAACGAGACACAGCAGTCCCCATCGGATTCCGGTGAAATTTGTATTTTTGGTGAATATTTTAAAGAAAAAAGTGGCCCATTTTTTCAATAGCTTCCAGGTCTTTGGACCGATTGACTCGAAATCGCTCCCAAATGTGCTCCTATACTGGCTGAACGAGACACAGCAGTCCCCATCGGATTCCGGTGAAATTTGTATTTTTGGTGAATATTTTAAAGAAAAAAGTGGCCCATTTTTTCAATAGCTTCCAGGTCTTTGGACCGATTGACTCGAAATCGCTCCCAAATGTGCTCCTATACTGGCTGAACGAGACACAGCAGTCCCCATCGGATTCCGGTGAAATTTGTATTTTTGGTGAATATTTTAGTGAAAAGAGACAATGTTTCATGAGACTGCCTTAAGGCTGGCATTAGGGTTAGGGTTATGGAGCTAGGGTTAGGGTTACGGTCGTCTTTTGACCGATTGACTCGAAATTCGTCACGAATGTGGTCCTCTACTCGCTGAATGAGACACAACAGTCCCCATCGGATTCCGGTGAAATTTGTATTTTTGGTGAATATTTTAAAGAAAAAAGTGGCCCATTTTTTCAATAGCTTCCAGGTCTTTGGACCGATTGACTCGAAATCGCTCCCAAATGTGCTCCTATACTGGCTGAACGAGACACAGCAGTCCCCATCGGATTCCGGTGAAATTTGTATTTTTGGTGAATATTTTAGTGAAAAGAGACAATGTTTCATGAGACTGCCTTAAGGCTGGCATTAGGGTTAGGGTTATGGAGCTAGGGTTAGGGTTACGGTCGTCTTTTGACCGATTGACTCGAAATTCGTCACGAATGTGGTCCTCTACTCGCTGAATGAGACACAGCAGTCCCCATCGGATTCCGGTGAAATTTGTATTTTTGGTGAATATTTTAAAGAAAAAAGTGGCCCATTTTTTCAATAGCTTCCAGGTCTTTGGACCGATTGACTCGAAATCGCTCCCAAATGTGCTCCTATACTGGCTGAACGAGACACAGCAGTCCCCATCGGATTCCGGTGAAATTTGTATTTTTGGTGAATATTTTAGTGAAAAGAGACAATGTTTCATGAGACTGCCTTAAGGCTGGCATTAGGGTTAGGGTTAGGGTTAGGGTTATGGAGCTAGGGTTAGGGTTACGGTCGTCTTTTGACCGATTGACTCGAAATTCGTCACGAATGTGGTCCTCTACTCGCTGAATGAGACACAGCAGTCTCCATCGGATTCCGGTGAAATTTGTATTTTTGGTGAATATTTTAAAGAAAAAAGTGGCCCATTTTTTCAATAGCTTCCAGGTCTTTCGACCGATTGACTCGAAATCGCTCCCAAATGTGCTCCTATACTGGCTGAACGAGACACAGCAGTCCCCATCGGATTCCGGTGAAATTTGTATTTTTGGTGAATATTTTAAAGAAAAAAGTGGCCCATTTTTTCAATAGCTTCCAGGTCTTTGGACCGATTGACTCGAAATCGCTCCCAAATGTGCTCCTATACTGGCTGAACGAGACACAGCAGTCCCCATCGGATTCCGGTGAAATTTGTATTTTTGGTGAATATTTTAAAGAAAAAAGTGGCCCATTTTTTCAATAGCTTCCAGGTCTTTGGACCGATTGACTCGAAATCGCTCCCAAATGTGCTCCTATACTGGCTGAACGAGACACAGCAGTCCCCATCGGATTCCGGTGAAATTTGTATTTTTGGTGAATATTTTAGTGAAAAGAGACAATGTTTCATGAGACTGCCTTAAGGCTGGCATTAGGGTTAGGGTTAGGGTTAGGGTTATGGAGCTAGGGTTAGGGTTACGGTCGACTTTTGACCGATTGACTCGAAATTCGTCACGAATGTGGTCCTCTACTTGCTGAATGAGACACAGCAGTCCCCATCGGATTCCGGTGAAATTTGTATTTTTGGTGAATATTTTAGTGAAAAAAGTGGCCCATTTTTTCAATAGCTTCCAGGTCTTTGGACCGATTGACTCGAAATCGCTCCCAAATGTGCTCCTATACTGGCTGAACGAGACACAGCAGTCCCCATCGGATTCCGGTGGAATTTGTATTTTTGGTGAATATTTTAGTGAAAAGAGACAATGTTTCATGAGACTGCCTTAAGGCTGGCATTAGGGTTAGGGTTATGGAGCTAGGGTTAGGGTTACGGTCGTCTTTTGACCGATTGACTCGAAATTCGTCACGAATGTGGTCCTCTACTCGCTGAATGAGACACAGCAGTCCCCATCGGATTCCGGTGAAATTTGTATTTTTGGTGAATATTTTAAAGAAAAAAGTGGCCCATTTTTTCAATAGCTTCCAGGTCTTTGGACCGATTGACTCGAAATCGCTCCCAAATGTGCTCCTATACTGGCTGAACGAGACACAGCAGTCCCCATCGGATTCCGGTGAAATTTGTATTTTTGGTGAATATTTTAGTGAAAAGAGACAATGTTTCATGAGACTGCCTTAAGGCTGGCATTAGGGTTAGGGTTAGGGTTAGGGTTATGGAGCTAGGGTTAGGGTTACGGTCGTCTTTTGACCGATTGACTCGAAATTCGTCACGAATGTGGTCCTCTACTCGCTGAATGAGACACAGCAGTCTCCATCGGATTCCGGTGAAATTTGTATTTTTGGTGAATATTTTAAAGAAAAAAGTGGCCCATTTTTTCAATAGCTTCCAGGTCTTTGGACCGATTGACTCGAAATCGCTCCCAAATGTGCTCCTATACTGGCTGAACGAGACACAGCAGTCCCCATCGGATTCCGGTGAAATTTGTATTTTTGGTGAATATTTTAAAGAAAAAAGTGGCCCATTTTTTCAATAGCTTCCAGGTCTTTGGACCGATTGACTCGAAATCGCTCCCAAATGTGCTCCTATACTGGCTGAACGAGACACAGCAGTCCCCATCGGATTCCGGTGAAATTTGTATTTTTGGTGAATATTTTAGTGAAAAGAGACAATGTTTCATGAGACTGCCTTAAGGCTGGCATTAGGGTTAGGGTTAGGGTTAGGGTTATGGAGCTAGGGTTAGGGTTACGGTCGTCTTTTGACCGATTGACTCGAAATTCGTCACGAATGTGGTCCTCTACTTGCTGAATGAGACACAGCAGTCCCCATCGGATTCCGGTGGAATTTGTTTTTTTGGTGAATATTTTAAAGAAAAAAGTGGCCCATTTTTTCAATAGCTTCCAGGTCTTTGGACCGATTGACTCGAAATCGCTCCCAAATGTGCTCCTATACTGGCTGAACGAGACACAGCAGTCCCCATCGGATTCCGGTGAAATTTGTATTTTTGGTGAATATTTTAAAGAAAAAAGTGGCCCATTTTTTCAATAGCTTCCAGGTCTTTGGACCGATTGACTCGAAATCGCTCCCAAATGTGCTCCTATACTGGCTGAACGAGACACAGCAGTCCCCATCGGATTCCGGTGAAATTTGTATTTTTGGTGAATATTTTAGTGAAAAGAGACAATGTTTCATGAGACTGCCTTAAGGCTGGCATTAGGGTTAGGGTTAGGGTTAGGGTTATGGAGCTAGGGTTAGGGTTACGGTCGACTTTTGACCGATTGACTCGAAATTCGTCACGAATGTGGTCCTCTACTTGCTGAATGAGACACAGCAGTCCCCATCGGATTCCGGTGAAATTTGTATTTTTGGTGAATATTTTAGTGAAAAAAGTGGCCCATTTTTTCAATAGCTTCCAGGTCTTTGGACCGATTGACTCGAAATCGCTCCCAAATGTGCTCCTATACTGGCTGAACGAGACACAGCAGTCCCCATCGGATTCCGGTGAAATTTGTATTTTTGGTGAATATTTTAGTGAAAAAAGTGGCCCATTTTTTCAATAGCTTCCAGGTCTTTGGACCGATTGACTCGAAATCGCTCCCAAATGTGCTCCTATACTGGCTGAACGAGACACAGCAGTCCCCATCGGATTCCGGTGGAATTTGTATTTTTGGTGAATATTTTAGTGAAAAGAGACAATGTTTCATGAGACTGCCTTAAGGCTGGCATTAGGGTTAGGGTTATGGAGCTAGGGTTAGGGTTACGGTCGTCTTTTGACCGATTGACTCGAAATTCGTCACGAATGTGGTCCTCTACTCGCTGAATGAGACACAGCAGTCCCCATCGGATTCCGGTGAAATTTGTATTTTTGGTGAATATTTTAAAGAAAAAAGTGGCCCATTTTTTCAATAGCTTCCAGGTCTTTGGACCGATTGACTCGAAATCGCTCCCAAATGTGCTCCTATACTGGCTGAACGAGACACAGCAGTCCCCATCGGATTCCGGTGAAATTTGTATTTTTGGTGAATATTTTAGTGAAAAGAGACAATGTTTCATGAGACTGCCTTAAGGCTGGCATTAGGGTTAGGGTTAGGGTTAGGGTTATGGAGCTAGGGTTAGGGTTACGGTCGTCTTTTGACCGATTGACTCGAAATTCGTCACGAATGTGGTCCTCTACTCGCTGAATGAGACACAGCAGTCTCCATCGGATTCCGGTGAAATTTGTATTTTTGGTGAATATTTTAAAGAAAAAAGTGGCCCATTTTTTCAATAGCTTCCAGGTCTTTGGACCGATTGACTCGAAATCGCTCCCAAATGTGCTCCTATACTGGCTGAACGAGACACAGCAGTCCCCATCGGATTCCGGTGAAATTTGTATTTTTGGTGAATATTTTAAAGAAAAAAGTGGCCCATTTTTTCAATAGCTTCCAGGTCTTTGGACCGATTGACTCGAAATCGCTCCCAAATGTGCTCCTATACTGGCTGAACGAGACACAGCAGTCCCCATCGGATTCCGGTGAAATTTGTATTTTTGGTGAATATTTTAAAGAAAAAAGTGGCCCATTTTTTCAATAGCTTCCAGGTCTTTGGACCGATTGACTCGAAATCGCTCCCAAATGTGCTCCTATACTGGCTGAACGAGACACAGCAGTCCCCATCGGATTCCGGTGAAATTTGTATTTTTGGTGAATATTTTAGTGAAAAGAGACAATGTTTCATGAGACTGCCTTAAGGCTGGCATTAGGGTTAGGGTTAGGGTTAGGGTTATGGAGCTAGGGTTAGGGTTACGGTCGTCTTTTGACCGATTGACTCGAAATTCGTCACGAATGTGGTCCTCTACTTGCTGAATGAGACACAGCAGTCCCCATCGGATTCCGGTGAAATTTGTATTTTTGGTGAATATTTTAAAGAAAAAAGTGGCCCATTTTTTCAATAGCTTCCAGGTCTTTGGACCGATTGACTCGAAATCGCTCCCAAATGTGCTCCTATACTGGCTGAACGAGACACAGCAGTCCCCATCGGATTCCGGTGAAATTTGTATTTTTGGTGAATATTTTAGTGAAAAGAGACAATGTTTCATGAGACTGCCTTAAGGCTGGCATTAGGGTTAGGGTTAGGGTTAGGGTTATGGAGCTAGGGTTAGGGTTACGGTCGTCTTTTGACCGATTGACTCGAAATTCGTCACGAATGTGGTCCTCTACTCGCTGAATGAGACACAGCAGTCTCCATCGGATTCCGGTGAAATTTGTTTTTTTGGTGAATATTTTAAAGAAAAAAGTGGCCCATTTTTTCAATAGCTTCCAGGTCTTTGGACCGATTGACTCGAAATCGCTCCCAAATGTGCTCCTATACTGGCTGAACGAGACACAGCAGTCCCCATCGGATTCCGGTGAAATTTGTATTTTTGGTGAATATTTTAAAGAAAAAAGTGGCCCATTTTTTCAATAGCTTCCAGGTCTTTGGACCGATTGACTCGAAATCGCTCCCAAATGTGCTCCTATACTGGCTGAACGAGACACAGCAGTCCCCATCGGATTCCGGTGAAATTTGTATTTTTGGTGAATATTTTAGTGAAAAGAGACAATGTTTCATGAGACTGCCTTAAGGCTGGCATTAGGGTTAGGGTTAGGGTTAGGGTTATGGAGCTAGGGTTAGGGTTACGGTCGTCTTTTGACCGATTGACTCGAAATTCGTCACGAATGTGGTCCTCTACTTGCTGAATGAGACACAGCAGTCCCCATCGGATTCCGGTGAAATTTGTATTTTTGGTGAATATTTTAGTGAAAAAAGTGGCCCATTTTTTCAATAGCTTCCAGGTCTTTGGACCGATTGACTCGAAATCGCTCCCAAATGTGCTCCTATACTGGCTGAACGAGACACAGCAGTCCCCATCGGATTCCGGTGAAATTTGTATTTTTGGTGAATATTTTAAAGAAAAAAGTGGCCCATTTTTTCAATAGCTTCCAGGTCTTTGGACCGATTGACTCGAAATCGCTCCCAAATGTGCTCCTATACTGGCTGAACGAGACACAGCAGTCCCCATCGGATTCCGGTGAAATTTGTATTTTTGGTGAATATTTTAGTGAAAAGAGACAATGTTTCATGAGACTGCCTTAAGGCTGGCATTAGGGTTAGGGTTAGGGTTAGGGTTATGGAGCTAGGGTTAGGGTTACGGTCGACTTTTGACCGATTGACTCGAAATTCGTCACGAATGTGGTCCTCTACTTGCTGAATGAGACACAGCAGTCCCCATCGGATTCCGGTGAAATTTGTATTTTTGGTGAATATTTTAGTGAAAAAAGTGGCCCATTTTTTCAATAGCTTCCAGGTCTTTGGACCGATTGACTCGAAATCGCTCCCAAATGTGCTCCTATACTGGCTGAACGAGACACAGCAGTCCCCATCGGATTCCGGTGAAATTTGTATTTTTGGTGAATATTTTAGTGAAAAAAGTGGCCCATTTTTTCAATAGCTTCCAGGTCTTTGGACCGATTGACTCGAAATCGCTCCCAAATGTGCTCCTATACTGGCTGAACGAGACACAGCAGTCCCCATCGGATTCCGGTGGAATTTGTATTTTTGGTGAATATTTTAGTGAAAAGAGACAATGTTTCATGAGACTGCCTTAAGGCTGGCATTAGGGTTAGGGTTATGGAGCTAGGGTTAGGGTTACGGTCGTCTTTTGACCGATTGACTCGAAATTCGTCACGAATGTGGTCCTCTACTCGCTGAATGAGACACAGCAGTCCCCATCGGATTCCGGTGAAATTTGTATTTTTGGTGAATATTTTAAAGAAAAAAGTGGCCCATTTTTTCAATAGCTTCCAGGTCTTTGGACCGATTGACTCGAAATCGCTCCCAAATGTGCTCCTATACTGGCTGAACGAGACACAGCAGTCCCCATCGGATTCCGGTGAAATTTGTATTTTTGGTGAATATTTTAGTGAAAAGAGACAATGTTTCATGAGACTGCCTTAAGGCTGGCATTAGGGTTAGGGTTAGGGTTAGGGTTATGGAGCTAGGGTTAGGGTTACGGTCGTCTTTTGACCGATTGACTCGAAATTCGTCACGAATGTGGTCCTCTACTCGCTGAATGAGACACAGCAGTCTCCATCGGATTCCGGTGAAATTTGTATTTTTGGTGAATATTTTAAAGAAAAAAGTGGCCCATTTTTTCAATAGCTTCCAGGTCTTTGGACCGATTGACTCGAAATCGCTCCCAAATGTGCTCCTATACTGGCTGAACGAGACACAGCAGTCCCCATCGGATTCCGGTGAAATTTGTATTTTTGGTGAATATTTTAAAGAAAAAAGTGGCCCATTTTTTCAATAGCTTCCAGGTCTTTGGACCGATTGACTCGAAATCGCTCCCAAATGTGCTCCTATACTGGCTGAACGAGACACAGCAGTCCCCATCGGATTCCGGTGAAATTTGTATTTTTGGTGAATATTTTAAAGAAAAAAGTGGCCCATTTTTTCAATAGCTTCCAGGTCTTTGGACCGATTGACTCGAAATCGCTCCCAAATGTGCTCCTATACTGGCTGAACGAGACACAGCAGTCCCCATCGGATTCCGGTGAAATTTGTATTTTTGGTGAATATTTTAGTGAAAAGAGACAATGTTTCATGAGACTGCCTTAAGGCTGGCATTAGGGTTAGGGTTAGGGTTAGGGTTATGGAGCTAGGGTTAGGGTTACGGTCGTCTTTTGACCGATTGACTCGAAATTCGTCACGAATGTGGTCCTCTACTTGCTGAATGAGACACAGCAGTCCCCATCGGATTCCGGTGAAATTTGTATTTTTGGTGAATATTTTAAAGAAAAAAGTGGCCCATTTTTTCAATAGCTTCCAGGTCTTTGGACCGATTGACTCGAAATCGCTCCCAAATGTGCTCCTATACTGGCTGAACGAGACACAGCAGTCCCCATCGGATTCCGGTGAAATTTGTATTTTTGGTGAATATTTTAGTGAAAAGAGACAATGTTTCATGAGACTGCCTTAAGGCTGGCATTAGGGTTAGGGTTAGGGTTAGGGTTATGGAGCTAGGGTTAGGGTTACGGTCGTCTTTTGACCGATTGACTCGAAATTCGTCACGAATGTGGTCCTCTACTCGCTGAATGAGACACAGCAGTCTCCATCGGATTCCGGTGAAATTTGTTTTTTTGGTGAATATTTTAAAGAAAAAAGTGGCCCATTTTTTCAATAGCTTCCAGGTCTTTGGACCGATTGACTCGAAATCGCTCCCAAATGTGCTCCTATACTGGCTGAACGAGACACAGCAGTCCCCATCGGATTCCGGTGAAATTTGTATTTTTGGTGAATATTTTAAAGAAAAAAGTGGCCCATTTTTTCAATAGCTTCCAGGTCTTTGGACCGATTGACTCGAAATCGCTCCCAAATGTGCTCCTATACTGGCTGAACGAGACACAGCAGTCCCCATCGGATTCCGGTGAAATTTGTATTTTTGGTGAATATTTTAGTGAAAAGAGACAATGTTTCATGAGACTGCCTTAAGGCTGGCATTAGGGTTAGGGTTAGGGTTAGGGTTATGGAGCTAGGGTTAGGGTTACGGTCGTCTTTTGACCGATTGACTCGAAATTCGTCACGAATGTGGTCCTCTACTTGCTGAATGAGACACAGCAGTCCCCATCGGATTCCGGTGAAATTTGTATTTTTGGTGAATATTTTAGTGAAAAAAGTGGCCCATTTTTTCAATAGCTTCCAGGTCTTTGGACCGATTGACTCGAAATCGCTCCCAAATGTGCTCCTATACTGGCTGAACGAGACACAGCAGTCCCCATCGGATTCCGGTGGAATTTGTATTTTTGGTGAATATTTTAGTGAAAAGAGACAATGTTTCATGAGACTGCCTTAAGGCTGGCATTAGGGTTAGGGTTATGGAGCTAGGGTTAGGGTTACGGTCGTCTTTTGACCGATTGACTCGAAATTCGTCACGAATGTGGTCCTCTACTCGCTGAATGAGACACAGCAGTCCCCATCGGATTCCGGTGAAATTTGTATTTTTGGTGAATATTTTAAAGAAAAAAGTGGCCCATTTTTTCAATAGCTTCCAGGTCTTTGGACCGATTGACTCGAAATCGCTCCCAAATGTGCTCCTATACTGGCTGAACGAGACACAGCAGTCCCCATCGGATTCCGGTGAAATTTGTATTTTTGGTGAATATTTTAGTGAAAAGAGACAATGTTTCATGAGACTGCCTTAAGGCTGGCATTAGGGTTAGGGTTAGGGTTAGGGTTATGGAGCTAGGGTTAGGGTTACGGTCGTCTTTTGACCGATTGACTCGAAATTCGTCACGAATGTGGTCCTCTACTCGCTGAATGAGACACAGCAGTCTCCATCGGATTCCGGTGAAATTTGTATTTTTGGTGAATATTTTAAAGAAAAAAGTGGCCCATTTTTTCAATAGCTTCCAGGTCTTTCGACCGATTGACTCGAAATCGCTCCCAAATGTGCTCCTATACTGGCTGAACGAGACACAGCAGTCCCCATCGGATTCCGGTGAAATTTGTATTTTTGGTGAATATTTTAAAGAAAAAAGTGGCCCATTTTTTCAATAGCTTCCAGGTCTTTGGACCGATTGACTCGAAATCGCTCCCAAATGTGCTCCTATACTGGCTGAACGAGACACAGCAGTCCCCATCGGATTCCGGTGAAATTTGTATTTTTGGTGAATATTTTAGTGAAAAGAGACAATGTTTCATGAGACTGCCTTAAGGCTGGCATTAGGGTTAGGGTTAGGGTTAGGGTTATGGAGCTAGGGTTAGGGTTACGGTCGTCTTTTGACCGATTGACTCGAAATTCGTCACGAATGTGGTCCTCTACTTGCTGAATGAGACACAGCAGTCCCCATCGGATTCCGGTGAAATTTGTATTTTTGGTGAATATTTTAAAGAAAAAAGTGGCCCATTTTTTCAATAGCTTCCAGGTCTTTGGACCGATTGACTCGAAATCGCTCCCAAATGTGCTCCTATACTGGCTGAACGAGACACAGCAGTCCCCATCAGATTCCGGTGAAATTTGTATTTTTGGTGAATATTTTAGTGAAAAGAGACAATGTTTCATGAGACTGCCTTAAGGCTGGCATTAGGGTTAGGGTTAGGGTTAGGGTTATGGAGCTAGGGTTAGGGTTACGGTCGTCTTTTGACCGATTGACTCGAAATTCGTCACGAATGTGGTCCTCTACTCGCTGAATGAGACACAGCAGTCTCCATCGGATTCCGGTGAAATTTGTATTTTTGGTGAATATTTTAAAGAAAAAAGTGGCCCATTTTTTCAATCGCTTCCAGGTCTTTCGACCGATTGACTCGAAATCGCTCCCAAATGTGCTCCTATACTGGCTGAACGAGACACAGCAGTCCCCATCGGATTCCGGTGAAATTTGTATTTTTGGTGAATATTTTAAAGAAAAAAGTGGCCCATTTTTTCAATAGCTTCCAGGTCTTTGGACCGATTGACTCGAAATCGCTCCCAAATGTGCTCCTATACTGGCTGAACGAGACACAGCAGTCCCCATCGGATTCCGGTGAAATTTGTATTTTTGGTGAATATTTTAAAGAAAAAAGTGGCCCATTTTTTCAATAGCTTCCAGGTCTTTGGACCGATTGACTCGAAATCGCTCCCAAATGTGCTCCTATACTGGCTGAACGAGACACAGCAGTCCCCATCGGATTCCGGTGAAATTTGTATTTTTGGTGAATATTTTAAAGAAAAAAGTGGCCCATTTTTTCAATAGCTTCCAGGTCTTTGGACCGATTGACTCGAAATCGCTCCCAAATGTGCTCCTATACTGGCTGAACGAGACACAGCAGTCCCCATCGGATTCCGGTGAAATTTGTATTTTTGGTGAATATTTTAGTGAAAAGAGACAATGTTTCATGAGACTGCCTTAAGGCTGGCATTAGGGTTAGGGTTATGGAGCTAGGGTTAGGGTTACGGTCGTCTTTTGACCGATTGACTCGAAATTCGTCACGAATGTGGTCCTCTACTCGCTGAATGAGACACAACAGTCCCCATCGGATTCCGGTGAAATTTGTATTTTTGGTGAATATTTTAAAGAAAAAAGTGGCCCATTTTTTCAATAGCTTCCAGGTCTTTGGACCGATTGACTCGAAATCGCTCCCAAATGTGCTCCTATACTGGCTGAACGAGACACAGCAGTCCCCATCGGATTCCGGTGAAATTTGTATTTTTGGTGAATATTTTAGTGAAAAGAGACAATGTTTCATGAGACTGCCTTAAGGCTGGCATTAGGGTTAGGGTTATGGAGCTAGGGTTAGGGTTACGGTCGTCTTTTGACCGATTGACTCGAAATTCGTCACGAATGTGGTCCTCTACTCGCTGAATGAGACACAGCAGTCCCCATCGGATTCCGGTGAAATTTGTATTTTTGGTGAATATTTTAAAGAAAAAAGTGGCCCATTTTTTCAATAGCTTCCAGGTCTTTGGACCGATTGACTCGAAATCGCTCCCAAATGTGCTCCTATACTGGCTGAACGAGACACAGCAGACCCCATCGGATTCCGGTGAAATTTGTATTTTTGGTGAATATTTTAGTGAAAAGAGACAATGTTTCATGAGACTGCCTTAAGGCTGGCATTAGGGTTAGGGTTAGGGTTAGGGTTATGGAGCTAGGGTTAGGGTTACGGTCGTCTTTTGACCGATTGACTCGAAATTCGTCACGAATGTGGTCCTCTACTCGCTGAATGAGACACAGCAGTCTCCATCGGATTCCGGTGAAATTTGTATTTTTGGTGAATATTTTAAAGAAAAAAGTGGCCCATTTTTTCAATAGCTTCCAGGTCTTTCGACCGATTGACTCGAAATCGCTCCCAAATGTGCTCCTATACTGGCTGAACGAGACACAGCAGTCCCCATCGGATTCCGGTGAAATTTGTATTTTTGGTGAATATTTTAAAGAAAAAAGTGGCCCATTTTTTCAATAGCTTCCAGGTCTTTGGACCGATTGACTCGAAATCGCTCCCAAATGTGCTCCTATACTGGCTGAACGAGACACAGCAGTCCCCATCGGATTCCGGTGAAATTTGTATTTTTGGTGAATATTTTAAAGAAAAAAGTGGCCCATTTTTTCAATAGCTTCCAGGTCTTTGGACCGATTGACTCGAAATCGCTCCCAAATGTGCTCCTATACTGGCTGAACGAGACACAGCAGTCCCCATCGGATTCCGGTGAAATTTGTATTTTTGGTGAATATTTTAAAGAAAAAAGTGGCCCATTTTTTCAATAGCTTCCAGGTCTTTGGACCGATTGACTCGAAATCGCTCCCAAATGTGCTCCTATACTGGCTGAACGAGACACAGCAGTCCCCATCGGATTCCGGTGAAATTTGTATTTTTGGTGAATATTTTAGTGAAAAGAGACAATGTTTCATGAGACTGCCTTAAGGCTGGCATTAGGGTTAGGGTTATGGAGCTAGGGTTAGGGTTACGGTCGTCTTTTGACCGATTGACTCGAAATTCGTCACGAATGTGGTCCTCTACTCGCTGAATGAGACACAACAGTCCCCATCGGATTCCGGTGAAATTTGTATTTTTGGTGAATATTTTAAAGAAAAAAGTGGCCCATTTTTTCAATAGCTTCCAGGTCTTTGGACCGATTGACTCGAAATCGCTCCCAAATGTGCTCCTATACTGGCTGAACGAGACACAGCAGTCCCCATCGGATTCCGGTGAAATTTGTATTTTTGGTGAATATTTTAGTGAAAAGAGACAATGTTTCATGAGACTGCCTTAAGGCTGGCATTAGGGTTAGGGTTATGGAGCTAGGGTTAGGGTTACGGTCGTCTTTTGACCGATTGACTCGAAATTCGTCACGAATGTGGTCCTCTACTCGCTGAATGAGACACAGCAGTCCCCATCGGATTCCGGTGAAATTTGTATTTTTGGTGAATATTTTAAAGAAAAAAGTGGCCCATTTTTTCAATAGCTTCCAGGTCTTTGGACCGATTGACTCGAAATCGCTCCCAAATGTGCTCCTATACTGGCTGAACGAGACACAGCAGTCCCCATCGGATTCCGGTGAAATTTGTATTTTTGGTGAATATTTTAAAGAAAAAAGTGGCCCATTTTTTCAATAGCTTCCAGGTCTTTGGACCGATTGACTCGAAATCGCTCCCAAATGTGCTCCTATACTGGCTGAACGAGACACAGCAGTCCCCATCGGATTCCGGTGAAATTTGTATTTTTGGTGAATATTTTAGTGAAAAGAGACAATGTTTCATGAGACTGCCTTAAGGCTGGCATTAGGGTTAGGGTTAGGGTTAGGGTTATGGAGCTAGGGTTAGGGTTACGGTCGTCTTTTGACCGATTGACTCGAAATTCGTCACGAATGTGGTCCTCTACTTGCTGAATGAGACACAGCAGTCCCCATCGGATTCCGGTGAAATTTGTATTTTTGGTGAATATTTTAGTGAAAAAAGTGGCCCATTTTTTCAATAGCTTCCAGGTCTTTGGACCGATTGACTCGAAATCGCTCCCAAATGTGCTCCTATACTGGCTGAACGAGACACAGCAGTCCCCATCGGATTCCGGTGAAATTTGTATTTTTGGTGAATATTTTAGTGAAAAAAGTGGCCCATTTTTTCAATAGCTTCCAGGTCTTTGGACCGATTGACTCGAAATCGCTCCCAAATGTGCTCCTATACTGGCTGAACGAGACACAGCAGTCCCCATCGGATTCCGGTGGAATTTGTATTTTTGGTGAATATTTTAGTGAAAAGAGACAATGTTTCATGAGACTGCCTTAAGGCTGGCATTAGGGTTAGGGTTATGGAGCTAGGGTTAGGGTTACGGTCGTCTTTTGACCGATTGACTCGAAATTCGTCACGAATGTGGTCCTCTACTTGCTGAATGAGACACAGCAGTCCCCATCGGATTCCGGTGAAATTTGTATTTTTGGTGAATATTTTAAAGAAAAAAGTGGCCCATTTTTTCAATAGCTTCCAGGTCTTTGGACCGATTGACTCGAAATCGCTCCCAAATGTGCTCCTATACTGGCTGAACGAGACACAGCAGTCCCCATCGGATTCCGGTGAAATTTGTATTTTTGGTGAATATTTTAGTGAAAAGAGACAATGTTTCATGAGACTGCCTTAAGGCTGGCATTAGGGTTAGGGTTAGGGTTAGGGTTATGGAGCTAGGGTTAGGGTTACGGTCGTCTTTTGACCGATTGACTCGAAATTCGTCACGAATGTGGTCCTCTACTCGCTGAATGAGACACAGCAGTCTCCATCGGATTCCGGTGAAATTTGTTTTTTTGGTGAATATTTTAAAGAAAAAAGTGGCCCATTTTTTCAATAGCTTCCAGGTCTTTGGACCGATTGACTCGAAATCGCTCCCAAATGTGCTCCTATACTGGCTGAACGAGACACAGCAGTCCCCATCGGATTCCGGTGAAATTTGTATTTTTGGTGAATATTTTAAAGAAAAAAGTGGCCCATTTTTTCAATAGCTTCCAGGTCTTTGGACCGATTGACTCGAAATCGCTCCCAAATGTGCTCCTATACTGGCTGAACGAGACACAGCAGTCCCCATCGGATTCCGGTGAAATTTGTATTTTTGGTGAATATTTTAGTGAAAAGAGACAATGTTTCATGAGACTGCCTTAAGGCTGGCATTAGGGTTAGGGTTAGGGTTAGGGTTATGGAGCTAGGGTTAGGGTTACGGTCGTCTTTTGACCGATTGACTCGAAATTCGTCACGAATGTGGTCCTCTACTTGCTGAATGAGACACAGCAGTCCCCATCGGATTCGGTGAAATTTGTATTTTTGGTGAATATTTTAGTGAAAAAAGTGGCCCATTTTTTCAATAGCTTCCAGGTCTTTGGACCGATTGACTCGAAATCGCTCCCAAATGTGCTCCTATACTGGCTGAACGAGACACAGCAGTCCCCATCGGATTCCGGTGAAATTTGTATTTTTGGTGAATATTTTAGTGAAAAAAGTGGCCCATTTTTTCAATAGCTTCCAGGTCTTTGGACCGATTGACTCGAAATCGCTCCCAAATGTGCTCCTATACTGGCTGAACGAGACACAGCAGTCCCCATCGGATTCCGGTGGAATTTGTATTTTTGGTGAATATTTTAGTGAAAAGAGACAATGTTTCATGAGACTGCCTTAAGGCTGGCATTAGGGTTAGGGTTATGGAGCTAGGGTTAGGGTTACGGTCGTCTTTTGACCGATTGACTCGAAATTCGTCACGAATGTGGTCCTCTACTCGCTGAATGAGACACAGCAGTCCCCATCGGATTCCGGTGAAATTTGTATTTTTGGTGAATATTTTAAAGAAAAAAGTGGCCCATTTTTTCAATAGCTTCCAGGTCTTTGGACCGATTGACTCGAAATCGCTCCCAAATGTGCTCCTATACTGGCTGAACGAGACACAGCAGTCCCCATCGGATTCCGGTGAAATTTGTATTTTTGGTGAATATTTTAGTGAAAAGAGACAATGTTTCATGAGACTGCCTTAAGGCTGGCATTAGGGTTAGGGTTAGGGTTAGGGTTATGGAGCTAGGGTTAGGGTTACGGTCGTCTTTTGACCGATTGACTCGAAATTCGTCACGAATGTGGTCCTCTACTCGCTGAATGAGACACAGCAGTCTCCATCGGATTCCGGTGAAATTTGTATTTTTGGTGAATATTTTAAAGAAAAAAGTGGCCCATTTTTTCAATAGCTTCCAGGTCTTTCGACCGATTGACTCGAAATCGCTCCCAAATGTGCTCCTATACTGGCTGAACGAGACACAGCAGTCCCCATCGGATTCCGGTGAAATTTGTATTTTTGGTGAATATTTTAAAGAAAAAAGTGGCCCATTTTTTCAATAGCTTCCAGGTCTTTGGACCGATTGACTCTAAATCGCTCCCAAATGTGCTCCTATACTGGCTGAACGAGACACAGCAGTCCCCATCGGATTCCGGTGAAATTTGTATTTTTGGTGAATATTTTAGTGAAAAGAGACAATGTTTCATGAGACTGCCTTAAGGCTGGCATTAGGGTTAGGGTTAGGGTTAGGGTTATGGAGCTAGGGTTAGGGTTACGGTCGTCTTTTGACCGATTGACTCGAAATTCGTCACGAATGTGGTCCTCTACTTGCTGAATGAGACACAGCAGTCCCCATCGGATTCCGGTGAAATTTGTATTTTTGGTGAATATTTTAAAGAAAAAAGTGGCCCATTTTTTCAATAGCTTCCAGGTCTTTGGACCGATTGACTCGAAATCGCTCCCAAATGTGCTCCTATACTGGCTGAACGAGACACAGCAGTCCCCATCGGATTCCGGTGAAATTTGTATTTTTGGTGAATATTTTAGTGAAAAGAGACAATGTTTCATGAGACTGCCTTAAGGCTGGCATTAGGGTTAGGGTTAGGGTTAGGGTTATGGAGCTAGGGTTAGGGTTACGGTCGTCTTTTGACCGATTGACTCGAAATTCGTCACGAATGTGGTCCTCTACTCGCTGAATGAGACACAGCAGTCTCCATCGGATTCCGGTGAAATTTGTATTTTTGGTGAATATTTTAAAGAAAAAAGTGGCCCATTTTTTCAATAGCTTCCAGGTCTTTCGACCGATTGACTCGAAATCGCTCCCAAATGTGCTCCTATACTGGCTGAACGAGACACAGCAGTCCCCATCGGATTCCGGTGAAATTTGTATTTTTGGTGAATATTTTAAAGAAAAAAGTGGCCCATTTTTTCAATAGCTTCCAGGTCTTTGGACCGATTGACTCGAAATCGCTCCCAAATGTGCTCCTATACTGGCTGAACGAGACACAGCAGTCCCCATCGGATTCCGGTGAAATTTGTATTTTTGGTGAATATTTTAGTGAAAAGAGACAATGTTTCATGAGACTGCCTTAAGGCTGGCATTAGGGTTAGGGTTAGGGTTAGGGTTATGGAGCTAGGGTTAGGGTTACGGTCGTCTTTTGACCGATTGACTCGAAATTCGTCACGAATGTGGTCCTCTACTTGCTGAATGAGACACAGCAGTCCCCATCGGATTCCGGTGAAATTTGTATTTTTGGTGAATATTTTAGTGAAAAAAGTGGCCCATTTTTTCAATAGCTTCCAGGTCTTTGGACCGATTGACTCGAAATCGCTCCCAAATGTGCTCCTATACTGGCTGAACGAGACACAGCAGTCCCCATCGGATTCCGGTGGAATTTGTATTTTTGGTGAATATTTTAGTGAAAAGAGACAATGTTTCATGAGACTGCCTTAAGGCTGGCATTAGGGTTAGGGTTAGGGTTAGGGTTATGGAGCTAGGGTTAGGGTTACGGTCGTCTTTTGACCGATTGACTCGAAATTCGTCACGAATGTGGTCCTCTACTTGCTGAATGAGACACAGCAGTCCCCATCGGATTCCGGTGAAATTTGTATTTTTGGTGAATATTTTAGTGAAAAAAGTGGCCCATTTTTTCAATAGCTTCCAGGTCTTTGGACCGATTGACTCGAAATCGCTCCCAAATGTGCTCCTATACTGGCTGAACGAGACACAGCAGTCCCCATCGGATTCCGGTGGAATTTGTATTTTTGGTGAATATTTTAGTGAAAAGAGACAATGTTTCATGAGACTGCCTTAAGGCTGGCATTAGGGTTAGGGTTATGGAGCTAGGGTTAGGGTTACGGTCGTCTTTTGACCGATTGACTCGAAATTCGTCACGAATGTGGTCCTCTACTCGCTGAATGAGACACAGCAGTCCCCATCGGATTCCGGTGAAATTTGTATTTTTGGTGAATATTTTAAAGAAAAAAGTGGCCCATTTTTTCAATAGCTTCCAGGTCTTTGGACCGATTGACTCGAAATCGCTCCCAAATGTGCTCCTATACTGGCTGAACGAGACACAGCAGTCCCCATCGGATTCCGGTGAAATTTGTATTTTTGGTGAATATTTTAAAGAAAAAAGTGGCCCATTTTTTCAATAGCTTCCAGGTCTTTGGACCGATTGACTCGAAATCGCTCCCAAATGTGCTCCTATACTGGCTGAACGAGACACAGCAGTCCCCATCGGATTCCGGTGAAATTTGTATTTTTGGTGAATATTTTAGTGAAAAGAGACAATGTTTCATGAGACTGCCTTAAGGCTGGCATTAGGGTTAGGGTTAGGGTTAGGGTTATGGAGCTAGGGTTAGGGTTACGGTCGTCTTTTGACCGATTGACTCGAAATTCGTCACGAATGTGGTCCTCTACTTGCTGAATGAGACACAGCAGTCCCCATCGGATTCCGGTGAAATTTGTATTTTTGGTGAATATTTTAGTGAAAAAAGTGGCCCATTTTTTCAATAGCTTCCAGGTCTTTGGACCGATTGACTCGAAATCGCTCCCAAATGTGCTCCTATACTGGCTGAACGAGACACAGCAGTCCCCATCGGATTCCGGTGAAATTTGTATTTTTGGTGAATATTTTAGTGAAAAAAGTGGCCCATTTTTTCAATAGCTTCCAGGTCTTTGGACCGATTGACTCGAAATCGCTCCCAAATGTGCTCCTATACTGGCTGAACGAGACACAGCAGTCCCCATCGGATTCCGGTGGAATTTGTATTTTTGGTGAATATTTTAGTGAAAAGAGACAATGTTTCATGAGACTGCCTTAAGGCTGGCATTAGGGTTAGGGTTATGGAGCTAGGGTTAGGGTTACGGTCGTCTTTTGACCGATTGACTCGAAATTCGTCACGAATGTGGTCCTCTACTCGCTGAATGAGACACAGCAGTCCCCATCGGATTCCGGTGAAATTTGTATTTTTGGTGAATATTTTAAAGAAAAAAGTGGCCCATTTTTTCAATAGCTTCCAGGTCTTTGGACCGATTGACTCGAAATCGCTCCCAAATGTGCTCCTATACTGGCTGAACGAGACACAGCAGTCCCCATCGGATTCCGGTGAAATTTGTATTTTTGGTGAATATTTTAGTGAAAAGAGACAATGTTTCATGAGACTGCCTTAAGGCTGGCATTAGGGTTAGGGTTAGGGTTAGGGTTATGGAGCTAGGGTTAGGGTTACGGTCGTCTTTTGACCGATTGACTCGAAATTCGTCACGAATGTGGTCCTCTACTCGCTGAATGAGACACAGCAGTCTCCATCGGATTCCGGTGAAATTTGTATTTTTGGTGAATATTTTAAAGAAAAAAGTGGCCCATTTTTTCAATAGCTTCCAGGTCTTTCGACCGATTGACTCGAAATCGCTCCCAAATGTGCTCCTATACTGGCTGAACGAGACACAGCAGTCCCCATCGGATTCCGGTGAAATTTGTATTTTTGGTGAATATTTTAAAGAAAAAAGTGGCCCATTTTTTCAATAGCTTCCAGGTCTTTGGACCGATTGACTCGAAATCGCTCCCAAATGTGCTCCTATACTGGCTGAACGAGACACAGCAGTCCCCATCGGATTCCGGTGAAATTTGTATTTTTGGTGAATATTTTAGTGAAAAGAGACAATGTTTCATGAGACTGCCTTAAGGCTGGCATTAGGGTTAGGGTTAGGGTTAGGGTTATGGAGCTAGGGTTAGGGTTACGGTCGTCTTTTGACCGATTGACTCGAAATTCGTCACGAATGTGGTCCTCTACTCGCTGAATGAGACACAGCAGTCTCCATCGGATTCCGGTGAAATTTGTTTTTTTGGTGAATATTTTAAAGAAAAAAGTGGCCCATTTTTTCAATAGCTTCCAGGTCTTTGGACCGATTGACTCGAAATCGCTCCCAAATGTGCTCCTATACTGGCTGAACGAGACACAGCAGTCCCCATCGGATTCCGGTGAAATTTGTATTTTTGGTGAATATTTTAAAGAAAAAAGTGGCCCATTTTTTCAATAGCTTCCAGGTCTTTGGACCGATTGACTCGAAATCGCTCCCAAATGTGCTCCTATACTGGCTGAACGAGACACAGCAGTCCCCATCGGATTCCGGTGAAATTTGTATTTTTGGTGAATATTTTAGTGAAAAGAGACAATGTTTCATGAGACTGCCTTAAGGCTGGCATTAGGGTTAGGGTTAGGGTTAGGGTTATGGAGCTAGGGTTAGGGTTACGGTCGTCTTTTGACCGATTGACTCGAAATTCGTCACGAATGTGGTCCTCTACTTGCTGAATGAGACACAGCAGTCCCCATCGGATTCCGGTGAAATTTGTATTTTTGGTGAATATTTTAGTGAAAAAAGTGGCCCATTTTTTCAATAGCTTCCAGGTCTTTGGACCGATTGACTCGAAATCGCTCCCAAATGTGCTCCTATACTGGCTGAACGAGACACAGCAGTCCCCATCGGATTCCGGTGAAATTTGTATTTTTGGTGAATATTTTAGTGAAAAAAGTGGCCCATTTTTTCAATAGCTTCCAGGTCTTTGGACCGATTGACTCGAAATCGCTCCCAAATGTGCTCCTATACTGGCTGAACGAGACACAGCAGTCCCCATCGGATTCCGGTGGAATTTGTATTTTTGGTGAATATTTTAGTGAAAAGAGACAATGTTTCATGAGACTGCCTTAAGGCTGGCATTAGGGTTAGGGTTATGGAGCTAGGGTTAGGGTTACGGTCGTCTTTTGACCGATTGACTCGAAATTCGTCACGAATGTGGTCCTCTACTTGCTGAATGAGACACAGCAGTCCCCATCGGATTCCGGTGAAATTTGTATTTTTGGTGAATATTTTAAAGAAAAAAGTGGCCCATTTTTTCAATAGCTTCCAGGTCTTTGGACCGATTGACTCGAAATCGCTCCCAAATGTGCTCCTATACTGGCTGAACGAGACACAGCAGTCCCCATCGGATTCCGGTGAAATTTGTATTTTTGGTGAATATTTTAGTGAAAAGAGACAATGTTTCATGAGACTGCCTTAAGGCTGGCATTAGGGTTAGGGTTAGGGTTAGGGTTATGGAGCTAGGGTTAGGGTTACGGTCGTCTTTTGACCGATTGACTCGAAATTCATCACGAATGTGGTCCTCTACTCGCTGAATGAGACACAGCAGTCTCCATCGGATTCCGGTGAAATTTGTTTTTTTGGTGAATATTTTAAAGAAAAAAGTGGCCCATTTTTTCAATAGCTTCCAGGTCTTTGGACCGATTGACTCGAAATCGCTCCCAAATGTGCTCCTATACTGGCTGAACGAGACACAGCAGTCCCCATCGGATTCCGGTGAAATTTGTATTTTTGGTGAATATTTTAAAGAAAAAAGTGGCCCATTTTTTCAATAGCTTCCAGGTCTTTGGACCGATTGACTCGAAATCGCTCCCAAATGTGCTCCTATACTGGCTGAACGAGACACAGCAGTCCCCATCGGATTCCGGTGAAATTTGTATTTTTGGTGAATATTTTAGTGAAAAGAGACAATGTTTCATGAGACTGCCTTAAGGCTGGCATTAGGGTTAGGGTTAGGGTTAGGGTTATGGAGCTAGGGTTAGGGTTACGGTCGTCTTTTGACCGATTGACTCGAAATTCGTCACGAATGTGGTCCTCTACTTGCTGAATGAGACACAGCAGTCCCCATCGGATTCCGGTGAAATTTGTATTTTTGGTGAATATTTTAGTGAAAAAAGTGGCCCATTTTTTCAATAGCTTCCAGGTCTTTGGACCGATTGACTCGAAATCGCTCCCAAATGTGCTCCTATACTGGCTGAACGAGACACAGCAGTCCCCATCGGATTCCGGTGGAATTTGTATTTTTGGTGAATATTTTAGTGAAAAGAGACAATGTTTCATGAGACTGCCTTAAGGCTGGCATTAGGGTTAGGGTTATGGAGCTAGGGTTAGGGTTACGGTCGTCTTTTGACCGATTGACTCGAAATTCGTCACGAATGTGGTCCTCTACTCGCTGAATGAGACACAGCAGTCCCCATCGGATTCCGGTGAAATTTGTATTTTTGGTGAATATTTTAAAGAAAAAAGTGGCCCATTTTTTCAATAGCTTCCAGGTCTTTGGACCGATTGACTCGAAATCGCTCCCAAATGTGCTCCTATACTGGCTGAACGAGACACAGCAGTCCCCATCGGATTCCGGTGAAATTTGTATTTTTGGTGAATATTTTAGTGAAAAGAGACAATGTTTCATGAGACTGCCTTAAGGCTGGCATTAGGGTTAGGGTTAGGGTTAGGGTTATGGAGCTAGGGTTAGGGTTACGGTCGTCTTTTGACCGATTGACTCGAAATTCGTCACGAATGTGGTCCTCTACTCGCTGAATGAGACACAGCAGTCTCCATCGGATTCCGGTGAAATTTGTATTTTTGGTGAATATTTTAAAGAAAAAAGTGGCCCATTTTTTCAATAGCTTCCAGGTCTTTCGACCGATTGACTCGAAATCGCTCCCAAATGTGCTCCTATACTGGCTGAACGAGACACAGCAGTCCCCATCGGATTCCGGTGAAATTTGTATTTTTGGTGAATATTTTAAAGAAAAAAGTGGCCCATTTTTTCAATAGCTTCCAGGTCTTTGGACCGATTGACTCGAAATCGCTCCCAAATGTGCTCCTATACTGGCTGAACGAGACACAGCAGTCCCCATCGGATTCCGGTGAAATTTGTATTTTTGGTGAATATTTTAGTGAAAAGAGACAATGTTTCATGAGACTGCCTTAAGGCTGGCATTAGGGTTAGGGTTAGGGTTAGGGTTATGGAGCTAGGGTTAGGGTTACGGTCGTCTTTTGACCGATTGACTCGAAATTCGTCACGAATGTGGTCCTCTACTCGCTGAATGAGACACAGCAGTCTCCATCGGATTCCGGTGAAATTTGTTTTTTTGGTGAATATTTTAAAGAAAAAAGTGGCCCATTTTTTCAATAGCTTCCAGGTCTTTGGACCGATTGACTCGAAATCGCTCCCAAATGTGCTCCTATACTGGCTGAACGAGACACAGCAGTCCCCATCGGATTCCGGTGAAATTTGTATTTTTGGTGAATATTTTAAAGAAAAAAGTGGCCCATTTTTTCAATAGCTTCCAGGTCTTTGGACCGATTGACTCGAAATCGCTCCCAAATGTGCTCCTATACTGGCTGAACGAGACACAGCAGTCCCCATCGGATTCCGGTGAAATTTGTATTTTTGGTGAATATTTTAGTGAAAAGAGACAATGTTTCATGAGACTGCCTTAAGGCTGGCATTAGGGTTAGGGTTAGGGTTAGGGTTATGGAGCTAGGGTTAGGGTTACGGTCGTCTTTTGACCGATTGACTCGAAATTCGTCACGAATGTGGTCCTCTACTTGCTGAATGAGACACAGCAGTCCCCATCGGATTCCGGTGAAATTTGTATTTTTGGTGAATATTTTAGTGAAAAAAGTGGCCCATTTTTTCAATAGCTTCCAGGTCTTTGGACCGATTGACTCGAAATCGCTCCCAAATGTGCTCCTATACTGGCTGAACGAGACACAGCAGTCCCCATCGGATTCCGGTGAAATTTGTATTTTTGGTGAATATTTTAGTGAAAAAAGTGGCCCATTTTTTCAATAGCTTCCAGGTCTTTGGACCGATTGACTCGAAATCGCTCCCAAATGTGCTCCTATACTGGCTGAACGAGACACAGCAGTCCCCATCGGATTCCGGTGGAATTTGTATTTTTGGTGAATATTTTAGTGAAAAGAGACAATGTTTCATGAGACTGCCTTAAGGCTGGCATTAGGGTTAGGGTTATGGAGCTAGGGTTAGGGTTACGGTCGTCTTTTGACCGATTGACTCGAAATTCGTCACGAATGTGGTCCTCTACTTGCTGAATGAGACACAGCAGTCCCCATCGGATTCCGGTGAAATTTGTATTTTTGGTGAATATTTTAAAGAAAAAAGTGGCCCATTTTTTCAATAGCTTCCAGGTCTTTGGACCGATTGACTCGAAATCGCTCCCAAATGTGCTCCTATACTGGCTGAACGAGACACAGCAGTCCCCATCGGATTCCGGTGAAATTTGTATTTTTGGTGAATATTTTAGTGAAAAGAGACAATGTTTCATGAGACTGCCTTAAGGCTGGCATTAGGGTTAGGGTTAGGGTTAGGGTTATGGAGCTAGGGTTAGGGTTACGGTCGTCTTTTGACCGATTGACTCGAAATTCATCACGAATGTGGTCCTCTACTCGCTGAATGAGACACAGCAGTCTCCATCGGATTCCGGTGAAATTTGTTTTTTTGGTGAATATTTTAAAGAAAAAAGTGGCCCATTTTTTCAATAGCTTCCAGGTCTTTGGACCGATTGACTCGAAATCGCTCCCAAATGTGCTCCTATACTGGCTGAACGAGACACAGCAGTCCCCATCGGATTCCGGTGAAATTTGTATTTTTGGTGAATATTTTAAAGAAAAAAGTGGCCCATTTTTTCAATAGCTTCCAGGTCTTTGGACCGATTGACTCGAAATCGCTCCCAAATGTGCTCCTATACTGGCTGAACGAGACACAGCAGTCCCCATCGGATTCCGGTGAAATTTGTATTTTTGGTGAATATTTTAGTGAAAAGAGACAATGTTTCATGAGACTGCCTTAAGGCTGGCATTAGGGTTAGGGTTAGGGTTAGGGTTATGGAGCTAGGGTTAGGGTTACGGTCGTCTTTTGACCGATTGACTCGAAATTCGTCACGAATGTGGTCCTCTACTTGCTGAATGAGACACAGCAGTCCCCATCGGATTCCGGTGAAATTTGTATTTTTGGTGAATATTTTAGTGAAAAAAGTGGCCCATTTTTTCAATAGCTTCCAGGTCTTTGGACCGATTGACTCGAAATCGCTCCCAAATGTGCTCCTATACTGGCTGAACGAGACACAGCAGTCCCCATCGGATTCCGGTGAAATTTGTATTTTTGGTGAATATTTTAGTGAAAAAAGTGGCCCATTTTTTCAATAGCTTCCAGGTCTTTGGACCGATTGACTCGAAATCGCTCCCAAATGTGCTCCTATACTGGCTGAACGAGACACAGCAGTCCCCATCGGATTCCGGTGGAATTTGTATTTTTGGTGAATATTTTAGTGAAAAGAGACAATATTTCATGAGACTGCCTTAAGGCTGGCATTAGGGTTAGGGTTATGGAGCTAGGGTTAGGGTTACGGTCGTCTTTTGACCGATTGACTCGAAATTCGTCACGAATGTGGTCCTCTACTCGCTGAATGAGACACAGCAGTCCCCATCGGATTCCGGTGAAATTTGTATTTTTGGTGAATATTTTAAAGAAAAAAGTGGCCCATTTTTTCAATAGCTTCCAGGTCTTTGGACCGATTGACTCGAAATCGCTCCCAAATGTGCTCCTATACTGGCTGAACGAGACACAGCAGTCCCCATCGGATTCCGGTGAAATTTGTATTTTTGGTGAATATTTTAGTGAAAAGAGACAATGTTTCATGAGACTGCCTTAAGGCTGGCATTAGGGTTAGGGTTAGGGTTAGGGTTATGGAGCTAGGGTTAGGGTTACGGTCGTCTTTTGACCGATTGACTCGAAATTCGTCACGAATGTGGTCCTCTACTCGCTGAATGAGACACAGCAGTCTCCATCGGATTCCGGTGAAATTTGTATTTTTGGTGAATATTTTAAAGAAAAAAGTGGCCCATTTTTTCAATAGCTTCCAGGTCTTTCGACCGATTGACTCGAAATCGCTCCCAAATGTGCTCCTATACTGGCTGAACGAGACACAGCAGTCCCCATCGGATTCCGGTGAAATTTGTATTTTTGGTGAATATTTTAAAGAAAAAAGTGGCCCATTTTTTCAATAGCTTCCAGGTCTTTGGACCGATTGACTCGAAATCGCTCCCAAATGTGCTCCTATACTGGCTGAACGAGACACAGCAGTCCCCATCGGATTCCGGTGAAATTTGTATTTTTGGTGAATATTTTAGTGAAAAGAGACAATGTTTCATGAGACTGCCTTAAGGCTGGCATTAGGGTTAGGGTTAGGGTTAGGGTTATGGAGCTAGGGTTAGGGTTACGGTCGTCTTTTGACCGATTGACTCGAAATTCGTCACGAATGTGGTCCTCTACTTGCTGAATGAGACACAGCAGTCCCCATCGGATTCCGGTGAAATTTGTATTTTTGGTGAATATTTTAAAGAAAAAAGTGGCCCATTTTTTCAATAGCTTCCAGGTCTTTGGACCGATTGACTCGAAATCGCTCCCAAATGTGCTCCTATACTGGCTGAACGAGACACAGCAGTCCCCATCAGATTCCGGTGAAATTTGTATTTTTGGTGAATATTTTAGTGAAAAGAGACAATGTTTCATGAGACTGCCTTAAGGCTGGCATTAGGGTTAGGGTTAGGGTTAGGGTTATGGAGCTAGGGTTAGGGTTACGGTCGTCTTTTGACCGATTGACTCGAAATTCGTCACGAATGTGGTCCTCTACTCGCTGAATGAGACACAGCAGTCTCCATCGGATTCCGGTGAAATTTGTATTTTTGGTGAATATTTTAAAGAAAAAAGTGGCCCATTTTTTCAATAGCTTCCAGGTCTTTCGACCGATTGACTCGAAATCGCTCCCAAATGTGCTCCTATACTGGCTGAACGAGACACAGCAGTCCCCATCGGATTCCGGTGAAATTTGTATTTTTGGTGAATATTTTAAAGAAAAAAGTGGCCCATTTTTTCAATAGCTTCCAGGTCTTTGGACCGATTGACTCGAAATCGCTCCCAAATGTGCTCCTATACTGGCTGAACGAGACACAGCAGTCCCCATCGGATTCCGGTGAAATTTGTATTTTTGGTGAATATTTTAGTGAAAAGAGACAATGTTTCATGAGACTGCCTTAAGGCTGGCATTAGGGTTAGGGTTAGGGTTAGGGTTATGGAGCTAGGGTTAGGGTTACGGTCGTCTTTTGACCGATTGACTCGAAATTCGTCACGAATGTGGTCCTCTACTTGCTGAATGAGACACAGCAGTCCCCATCGGATTCCGGTGAAATTTGTATTTTTGGTGAATATTTTAGTGAAAAAAGTGGCCCATTTTTTCAATAGCTTCCAGGTCTTTGGACCGATTGACTCGAAATCGCTCCCAAATGTGCTCCTATACTGGCTGAACGAGACACAGCAGTCCCCATCGGATTCCGGTGGAATTTGTATTTTTGGTGAATATTTTAGTGAAAAGAGACAATGTTTCATGAGACTGCCTTAAGGCTGGCATTAGGGTTAGGGTTAGGGTTAGGGTTATGGAGCTAGGGTTAGGGTTACGGTCGTCTTTTGACCGATTGACTCGAAATTCGTCACGAATGTGGTCCTCTACTTGCTGAATGAGACACAGCAGTCCCCATCGGATTCCGGTGAAATTTGTATTTTTGGTGAATATTTTAGTGAAAAAAGTGGCCCATTTTTTCAATAGCTTCCAGGTCTTTGGACCGATTGACTCGAAATCGCTCCCAAATGTGCTCCTATACTGGCTGAACGAGACACAGCAGTCCCCATCGGATTCCGGTGAAATTTGTATTTTTGGTGAATATTTTAGTGAAAAAAGTGGCCCATTTTTTCAATAGCTTCCAGGTCTTTGGACCGATTGACTCGAAATCGCTCCCAAATGTGCTCCTATACTGGCTGAACGAGACACAGCAGTCCCCATCGGATTCCGGTGGAATTTGTATTTTTGGTGAATATTTTAGTGAAAAGAGACAATGTTTCATGAGACTGCCTTAAGGCTGGCATTAGGGTTAGGGTTATGGAGCTAGGGTTAGGGTTACGGTCGTCTTTTGACCGATTGACTCGAAATTCGTCACGAATGTGGTCCTCTACTCGCTGAATGAGACACAGCAGTCCCCATCGGATTCCGGTGAAATTTGTATTTTTGGTGAATATTTTAAAGAAAAAAGTGGCCCATTTTTTCAATAGCTTCCAGGTCTTTGGACCGATTGACTCGAAATCGCTCCCAAATGTGCTCCTATACTGGCTGAACGAGACACAGCAGTCCCCATCGGATTCCGGTGAAATTTGTATTTTTGGTGAATATTTTAGTGAAAAGAGACAATGTTTCATGAGACTGCCTTAAGGCTGGCATTAGGGTTAGGGTTAGGGTTAGGGTTATGGAGCTAGGGTTAGGGTTACGGTCGTCTTTTGACCGATTGACTCGAAATTCGTCACGAATGTGGTCCTCTACTTGCTGAATGAGACACAGCAGTCCCCATCGGATTCCGGTGAAATTTGTATTTTTGGTGAATATTTTAGTGAAAAAAGTGGCCCATTTTTTCAATAGCTTCCAGGTCTTTGGACCGATTGACTCGAAATCGCTCCCAAATGTGCTCCTATACTGGCTGAACGAGACACAGCAGTCCCCATCGGATTCCGGTGAAATTTGTATTTTTGGTGAATATTTTAGTGAAAAAAGTGGCCCATTTTTTCAATAGCTTCCAGGTCTTTGGACCGATTGACTCGAAATCGCTCCCAAATGTGCTCCTATACTGGCTGAACGAGACACAGCAGTCCCCATCGGATTCCGGTGGAATTTGTATTTTTGGTGAATATTTTAGTGAAAAGAGACAATGTTTCATGAGACTGCCTTAAGGCTGGCATTAGGGTTAGGGTTATGGAGCTAGGGTTAGGGTTACGGTCGTCTTTTGACCGATTGACTCGAAATTCGTCACGAATGTGGTCCTCTACTCGCTGAATGAGACACAGCAGTCCCCATCGGATTCCGGTGAAATTTGTATTTTTGGTGAATATTTTAAAGAAAAAAGTGGCCCATTTTTTCAATAGCTTCCAGGTCTTTGGACCGATTGACTCGAAATCGCTCCCAAATGTGCTCCTATACTGGCTGAACGAGACACAGCAGTCCCCATCGGATTCCGGTGAAATTTGTATTTTTGGTGAATATTTTAGTGAAAAGAGACAATGTTTCATGAGACTGCCTTAAGGCTGGCATTAGGGTTAGGGTTAGGGTTAGGGTTATGGAGCTAGGGTTAGGGTTACGGTCGTCTTTTGACCGATTGACTCGAAATTCGTCACGAATGTGGTCCTCTACTCGCTGAATGAGACACAGCAGTCTCCATCGGATTCCGGTGAAATTTGTATTTTTGGTGAATATTTTAAAGAAAAAAGTGGCCCATTTTTTCAATAGCTTCCAGGTCTTTCGACCGATTGACTCGAAATCGCTCCCAAATGTGCTCCTATACTGGCTGAACGAGACACAGCAGTCCCCATCGGATTCCGGTGAAATTTGTATTTTTGGTGAATATTTTAAAGAAAAAAGTGGCCCATTTTTTCAATAGCTTCCAGGTCTTTGGACCGATTGACTCGAAATCGCTCCCAAATGTGCTCCTATACTGGCTGAACGAGACACAGCAGTCCCCATCGGATTCCGGTGAAATTTGTATTTTTGGTGAATATTTTAGTGAAAAGAGACAATGTTTCATGAGACTGCCTTAAGGCTGGCATTAGGGTTAGGGTTAGGGTTAGGGTTATGGAGCTAGGGTTAGGGTTACGGTCGTCTTTTGACCGATTGACTCGAAATTCGTCACGAATGTGGTCCTCTACTTGCTGAATGAGACACAGCAGTCCCCATCGGATTCCGGTGAAATTTGTATTTTTGGTGAATATTTTAAAGAAAAAAGTGGCCCATTTTTTCAATAGCTTCCAGGTCTTTGGACCGATTCACTCGAAATCGCTCCCAAATGTGCTCCTATACTGGCTGAACGAGACACAGCAGTCCCCATCGGATTCCGGTGAAATTTGTATTTTTGGTGAATATTTTAGTGAAAAGAGACAATGTTTCATGAGACTGCCTTAAGGCTGGCATTAGGGTTAGGGTTAGGGTTAGGGTTATGGAGCTAGGGTTAGGGTTACGGTCGTCTTTTGACCGATTGACTCGAAATTCGTCACGAATGTGGTCCTCTACTCGCTGAATGAGACACAGCAGTCTCCATCGGATTCCGGTGAAATTTGTATTTTTGGTGAATATTTTAAAGAAAAAAGTGGCCCATTTTTTCAATAGCTTCCAGGTCTTTGGACCGATTGACTCGAAATCGCTCCCAAATGTGCTCCTATACTGGCTGAACGAGACACAGCAGTCCCCATCGGATTCCGGTGAAATTTGTATTTTTGGTGAATATTTTAAAGAAAAAAGTGGCCCATTTTTTCAATAGCCTCCAGGTCTTTGGACCGATTGACTCGAAATCGCTCCCAAATGTGCTCCTATACTGGCTGAACGAGACACAGCAGTCCCCATCGGATTCCGGTGAAATTTGTATTTTTGGGGAATATTTTAGTGAAAAGAGACAATGTTTCATGAGACTGCCTTAAGGCTGGCATTAGGGTTAGGGTTAGGGTTAGGGTTATGGAGCTAGGGTTAGGGTTACGGTCGTCTTTTGACCGATTGACTCGAAATTCGTCACGAATGTGGTCCTCTACTTGCTGAATGAGACACAGCAGTCCCCATCGGATTCCGGTGAAATTTGTATTTTTGGTGAATATTTTAGTGAAAAAAGTGGCCCATTTTTTCAATAGCTTCCAGGTCTTTGGACCGATTGACTCGAAATCGCTCCCAAATGTGCTCCTATACTGGCTGAACGAGACACAGCAGTCCCCATCGGATTCCGGTGAAATTTGTATTTTTGGTGAATATTTTAGTGAAAAAAGTGGCCCATTTTTTCAATAGCTTCCAGGTCTTTGGACCGATTGACTCGAAATCGCTCCCAAATGTGCTCCTATACTGGCTGAACGAGACACAGCAGTCCCCATCGGATTCCGGTGGAATTTGTATTTTTGGTGAATATTTTAGTGAAAAGAGACAATGTTTCATGAGACTGCCTTAAGGCTGGCATTAGGGTTAGGGTTATGGAGCTAGGGTTAGGGTTACGGTCGTCTTTTGACCGATTGACTCGAAATTCGTCACGAATGTGGTCCTCTACTCGCTGAATGAGACACAGCAGTCCCCATCGGATTCCGGTGAAATTTGTATTTTTGGTGAATATTTTAAAGAAAAAAGTGGCCCATTTTTTCAATAGCTTCCAGGTCTTTGGACCGATTGACTCGAAATCGCTCCCAAATGTGCTCCTATACTGGCTGAAGGAGACACAGCAGTCCCCATCGGATTCCGGTGAAATTTGTATTTTTGGTGAATATTTTAGTGAAAAGAGACAATGTTTCATGAGACTGCCTTAAGGCTGGCATTAGGGTTAGGGTTAGGGTTAGGGTTATGGAGCTAGGGTTAGGGTTACGGTCGTCTTTTGACCGATTGACTCGAAATTCGTCACGAATGTGGTCCTCTACTCGCTGAATGAGACACAGCAGTCTCCATCGGATTCCGGTGAAATTTGTATTTTTGGTGAATATTTTAAAGAAAAAAGTGGCCCATTTTTTCAATAGCTTCCAGGTCTTTCGACCGATTGACTCGAAATCGCTCCCAAATGTGCTCCTATACTGGCTGAACGAGACACAGCAGTCCCCATCGGATTCCGGTGAAATTTGTATTTTTGGTGAATATTTTAAAGAAAAAAGTGGCCCATTTTTTCAATAGCTTCCAGGTCTTTGGACCGATTGACTCGAAATCGCTCCCAAATGTGCTCCTATACTGGCTGAACGAGACACAGCAGTCCCCATCGGATTCCGGTGAAATTTGTATTTTTGGTGAATATTTTAGTGAAAAGAGAAAATGTTTCATGAGACTGCCTTAAGGCTGGCATTAGGGTTAGGGTTAGGGTTAGGGTTATGGAGCTAGGGTTAGGGTTACGGTCGTCTTTTGACCGATTGACTCGAAATTCGTCACGAATGTGGTCCTCTACTCGCTGAATGAGACACAGCAGTCTCCATCGGATTCCGGTGAAATTTGTATTTTTGGTGAATATTTTAAAGAAAAAAGTGGCCCATTTTTTCAATAGCTTCCAGGTCTTTCGACCGATTGACTCGAAATCGCTCCCAAATGTGCTCCTATACTGGCTGAACGAGACACAGCAGTCCCCATCGGATTCCGGTGAAATTTGTATTTTTGGTGAATATTTTAAAGAAAAAAGTGGCCCATTTTTTCAATAGCTTCCAGGTCTTTGGACCGATTGACTCGAAATCGCTCCCAAATGTGCTCCTATACTGGCTGAACGAGACACAGCAGTCCCCATCGGATTCCGGTGAAATTTGTATTTTTGGGGAATATTTTAGTGAAAAGAGACAATGTTTCATGAGACTGCCTTAAGGCTGGCATTAGGGTTAGGGTTAGGGTTAGGGTTATGGAGCTAGGGTTAGGGTTACGGTCGTCTTTTGACCGATTGACTCGAAATTCGTCACGAATGTGGTCCTCTACTTGCTGAATGAGACACAGCAGTCCCCATCGGATTCCGGTGAAATTTGTATTTTTGGTGAATATTTTAGTGAAAAAAGTGGCCCATTTTTTCAATAGCTTCCAGGTCTTTGGACCGATTGACTCGAAATCGCTCCCAAATGTGCTCCTATACTGGCTGAACGAGACACAGCAGTCCCCATCGGATTCCGGTGAAATTTGTATTTTTGGTGAATATTTTAGTGAAAAGAGACAATGTTTCATGAGACTGCCTTAAGGCTGGCATTAGGGTTAGGGTTAGGGTTAGGGTTATGGAGCTAGGGCTAGGGTTACGGTCGTCTTTTGACCGATTGACTCGAAATTCGTCACGAATGTGGTCCTCTACTTGCTGAATGAGACACAGCAGTCCCCATCGGATTCCGGTGAAATTTGTATTTTTGGTGAATATTTTAGTGAAAAAAGTGGCCCATTTTTTCAATAGCTTCCAGGTCTTTGGACCGATTGACTCGAAATCGCTCCCAAATGTGCTCCTATACTGGCTGAACGAGACACAGCAGTCCCCATCGGATTCCGGTGGAATTTGTATTTTTGGTGAATATTTTAGTGAAAAGAGACAATGTTTCATGAGACTGCCTTAAGGCTGGCATTAGGGTTAGGGTTATGGAGCTAGGGTTAGGGTTACGGTCGTCTTTTGACCGATTGACTCGAAATTCGTCACGAATGTGGTCCTCTACTCGCTGAATGAGACACAGCAGTCCCCATCGGATTCCGGTGAAATTTGTATTTTTGGTGAATATTTTAAAGAAAAAAGTGGCCCATTTTTTCAATAGCTTCCAGGTCTTTGGACCGATTGACTCGAAATCGCTCCCAAATGTGCTCCTATACTGGCTGAACGAGACACAGCAGTCCCCATCGGATTCCGGTGAAATTTGTATTTTTGGTGAATATTTTAAAGAAAAAAGTGGCCCATTTTTTCAATAGCTTCCAGGTCTTTGGACCGATTGACTCGAAATCGCTCCCAAATGTGCTCCTATACTGGCTGAACGAGACACAGCAGTCCCCATCGGATTCCGGTGAAATTTGTATTTTTGGTGAATATTTTAGTGAAAAGAGACAATGTTTCATGAGACTGCCTTAAGGCTGGCATTAGGGTTAGGGTTAGGGTTAGGGTTATGGAGCTAGGGTTAGGGTTACGGTCGTCTTTTGACCGATTGACTCGAAATTCGTCACGAATGTGGTCCTCTACTTGCTGAATGAGACACAGCAGTCCCCATCGGATTCCGGTGAAATTTGTATTTTTGGTGAATATTTTAGTGAAAAAAGTGGCCCATTTTTTCAATAGCTTCCAGGTCTTTGGACCGATTGACTCGAAATCGCTCCCAAATGTGCTCCTATACTGGCTGAACGAGACACAGCAGTCCCCATCGGATTCCGGTGAAATTTGTATTTTTGGTGAATATTTTAGTGAAAAAAGTGGCCCATTTTTTCAATAGCTTCCAGGTCTTTGGACCGATTGACTCGAAATCGCTCCCAAATGTGCTCCTATACTGGCTGAACGAGACACAGCAGTCCCCATCGGATTCCGGTGGAATTTGTATTTTTGGTGAATATTTTAGTGAAAAGAGACAATGTTTCATGAGACTGCCTTAAGGCTGGCATTAGGGTTAGGGTTATGGAGCTAGGGTTAGGGTTACGGTCGTCTTTTGACCGATTGACTCGAAATTCGTCACGAATGTGGTCCTCTACTCGCTGAATGAGACACAGCAGTCCCCATCGGATTCCGGTGAAATTTGTATTTTTGGTGAATATTTTAAAGAAAAAAGTGGCCCATTTTTTCAATAGCTTCCAGGTCTTTGGACCGATTGACTCGAAATCGCTCCCAAATGTGCTCCTATACTGGCTGAACGAGACACAGCAGTCCCCATCGGATTCCGGTGAAATTTGTATTTTTGGTGAATATTTTAGTGAAAAGAGACAATGTTTCATGAGACTGCCTTAAGGCTGGCATTAGGGTTAGGGTTAGGGTTAGGGTTATGGAGCTAGGGTTAGGGTTACGGTCGTCTTTTGACCGATTGACTCGAAATTCGTCACGAATGTGGTCCTCTACTCGCTGAATGAGACACAGCAGTCCCCATCGGATTCCGGTGAAATTTGTATTTTTGGTGAATATTTTAAAGAAAAAAGTGGCCCATTTTTTCAATAGCTTCCAGGTCTTTCGACCGATTGACTCGAAATCGCTCCCAAATGTGCTCCTATACTGGCTGAACGAGACACAGCAGTCCCCATCGGATTCCGGTGAAATTTGTATTTTTGGTGAATATTTTAAAGAAAAAAGTGGCCCATTTTTTCAATAGCTTCCAGGTCTTTGGACCGATTGACTCGAAATCGCTCCCAAATGTGCTCCTATACTGGCTGAACGAGACACAGCAGTCCCCATCGGATTCCGGTGAAATTTGTATTTTTGGTGAATATTTTAGTGAAAAGAGACAATGTTTCATGAGACTGCCTTAAGGCTGGCATTAGGGTTAGGGTTAGGGTTAGGGTTATGGAGCTAGGGTTAGGGTTACGGTCGTCTTTTGACCGATTGACTCGAAATTCGTCACGAATGTGGTCCTCTACTTGCTGAATGAGACACAGCAGTCCCCATCGGATTCCGGTGAAATTTGTATTTTTGGTGAATATTTTAAAGAAAAAAGTGGCCCATTTTTTCAATAGCTTCCAGGTCTTTGGACCGATTGACTCGAAATCGCTCCCAAATGTGCTCCTATACTGGCTGAACGAGACACAGCAGTCCCCATCGGATTCCGGTGAAATTTGTATTTTTGGTGAATATTTTAGTGAAAAGAGACAATGTTTCATGAGACTGCCTTAAGGCTGGCATTAGGGTTAGGGTTAGGGTTAGGGTTATGGAGCTAGGGTTAGGGTTACGGTCGTCTTTTGACCGATTGACTCGAAATTCGTCACGAATGTGGTCCTCTACTCGCTGAATGAGACACAGCAGTCTCCATCGGATTCCGGTGAAATTTGTATTTTTGGTGAATATTTTAAAGAAAAAAGTGGCCCATTTTTTCAATAGCTTCCAGGTCTTTGGACCGATTGACTCGAAATCGCTCCCAAATGTGCTCCTATACTGGCTGAACGAGACACAGCAGTCCCCATCGGATTCCGGTGAAATTTGTATTTTTGGTGAATATTTTAAAGAAAAAAGTGGCCCATTTTTTCAATAGCCTCCAGGTCTTTGGACCGATTGACTCGAAATCGCTCCCAAATGTGCTCCTATACTGGCTGAACGAGACACAGCAGTCCCCATCGGATTCCGGTGAAATTTGTATTTTTGGTGAATATTTTAGTGAAAAGAGACAATGTTTCATGAGACTGCCTTAAGGCTGGCATTAGGGTTAGGGTTAGGGTTAGGGTTATGGAGCTAGGGTTAGGGTTACGGTCGTCTTTTGACCGATTGACTCGAAATTCGTCACGAATGTGGTCCTCTACTTGCTGAATGAGACACAGCAGTCCCCATCGGATTCCGGTGAAATTTGTATTTTTGGTGAATATTTTAGTGAAAAAAGTGGCCCATTTTTTCAATAGCTTCCAGGTCTTTGGACCGATTGACTCGAAATCGCTCCCAAATGTGCTCCTATACTGGCTGAACGAGACACAGCAGTCCCCATCGGATTCCGGTGAAATTTGTATTTTTGGTGAATATTTTAGTGAAAAAAGTGGCCCATTTTTTCAATAGCTTCCAGGTCTTTGGACCGATTGACTCGAAATCGCTCCCAAATGTGCTCCTATACTGGCTGAACGAGACACAGCAGTCCCCATCGGATTCCGGTGGAATTTGTATTTTTGGTGAATATTTTAGTGAAAAGAGACAATGTTTCATGAGACTGCCTTAAGGCTGGCATTAGGGTTAGGGTTATGGAGCTAGGGTTAGGGTTACGGTCGTCTTTTGACCGATTGACTCGAAATTCGTCACGAATGTGGTCCTCTACTCGCTGAATGAGACACAGCAGTCCCCATCGGATTCCGGTGAAATTTGTATTTTTGGTGAATATTTTAAAGAAAAAAGTGGCCCATTTTTTCAATAGCTTCCAGGTCTTTGGACCGATTGACTCGAAATCGCTCCCAAATGTGCTCCTATACTGGCTGAAGGAGACACAGCAGTCCCCATCGGATTCCGGTGAAATTTGTATTTTTGGTGAATATTTTAGTGAAAAGAGACAATGTTTCATGAGACTGCCTTAAGGCTGGCATTAGGGTTAGGGTTAGGGTTAGGGTTATGGAGCTAGGGTTAGGGTTACGGTCGTCTTTTGACCGATTGACTCGAAATTCGTCACGAATGTGGTCCTCTACTCGCTGAATGAGACACAGCAGTCTCCATCGGATTCCGGTGAAATTTGTATTTTTGGTGAATATTTTAAAGAAAAAAGTGGCCCATTTTTTCAATAGCTTCCAGGTCTTTGGACCGATTGACTCGAAATCGCTCCCAAATGTGCTCCTATACTGGCTGAACGAGACACAGCAGTCCCCATCGGATTCCGGTGAAATTTGTATTTTTGGTGAATATTTTAAAGAAAAAAGTGGCCCATTTTTTCAATAGCCTCCAGGTCTTTGGACCGATTGACTCGAAATCGCTCCCAAATGTGCTCCTATACTGGCTGAACGAGACACAGCAGTCCCCATCGGATTCCGGTGAAATTTGTATTTTTGGTGAATATTTTAGTGAAAAGAGACAATGTTTCATGAGACTGCCTTAAGGCTGGCATTAGGGTTAGGGTTAGGGTTAGGGTTATGGAGCTAGGGTTAGGGTTACGGTCGTCTTTTGACCGATTGACTCGAAATTCGTCACGAATGTGGTCCTCTACTTGCTGAATGAGACACAGCAGTCCCCATCGGATTCCGGTGAAATTTGTATTTTTGGTGAATATTTTAGTGAAAAAAGTGGCCCATTTTTTCAATAGCTTCCAGGTCTTTGGACCGATTGACTCGAAATCGCTCCCAAATGTGCTCCTATACTGGCTGAACGAGACACAGCAGTCCCCATCGGATTCCGGTGAAATTTGTATTTTTGGTGAATATTTTAGTGAAAAAAGTGGCCCATTTTTTCAATAGCTTCCAGGTCTTTGGACCGATTGACTCGAAATCGCTCCCAAATGTGCTCCTATACTGGCTGAACGAGACACAGCAGTCCCCATCGGATTCCGGTGGAATTTGTATTTTTGGTGAATATTTTAGTGAAAAGAGACAATGTTTCATGAGACTGCCTTAAGGCTGGCATTAGGGTTAGGGTTATGGAGCTAGGGTTAGGGTTACGGTCGTCTTTTGACCGATTGACTCGAAATTCGTCACGAATGTGGTCCTCTACTCGCTGAATGAGACACAGCAGTCCCCATCGGATTCCGGTGAAATTTGTATTTTTGGTGAATATTTTAAAGAAAAAAGTGGCCCATTTTTTCAATAGCTTCCAGGTCTTTGGACCGATTGACTCGAAATCGCTCCCAAATGTGCTCCTATACTGGCTGAAGGAGACACAGCAGTCCCCATCGGATTCCGGTGAAATTTGTATTTTTGGTGAATATTTTAGTGAAAAGAGACAATGTTTCATGAGACTGCCTTAAGGCTGGCATTAGGGTTAGGGTTAGGGTTAGGGTTATGGAGCTAGGGTTAGGGTTACGGTCGTCTTTTGACCGATTGACTCGAAATTCGTCACGAATGTGGTCCTCTACTCGCTGAATGAGACACAGCAGTCTCCATCGGATTCCGGTGAAATTTGTATTTTTGGTGAATATTTTAAAGAAAAAAGTGGCCCATTTTTTCAATAGCTTCCAGGTCTTTCGACCGATTGACTCGAAATCGCTCCCAAATGTGCTCCTATACTGGCTGAACGAGACACAGCAGTCCCCATCGGATTCCGGTGAAATTTGTATTTTTGGTGAATATTTTAAAGAAAAAAGTGGCCCATTTTTTCAATAGCTTCCAGGTCTTTGGACCGATTGACTCGAAATCGCTCCCAAATGTGCTCCTATACTGGCTGAACGAGACACAGCAGTCCCCATCGGATTCCGGTGAAATTTGTATTTTTGGTGAATATTTTAGTGAAAAGAGAAAATGTTTCATGAGACTGCCTTAAGGCTGGCATTAGGGTTAGGGTTAGGGTTAGGGTTATGGAGCTAGGGTTAGGGTTACGGTCGTCTTTTGACCGATTGACTCGAAATTCGTCACGAATGTGGTCCTCTACTCGCTGAATGAGACACAGCAGTCTCCATCGGATTCCGGTGAAATTTGTATTTTTGGTGAATATTTTAAAGAAAAAAGTGGCCCATTTTTTCAATAGCTTCCAGGTCTTTCGACCGATTGACTCGAAATCGCTCCCAAATGTGCTCCTATACTGGCTGAACGAGACACAGCAGTCCCCATCGGATTCCGGTGAAATTTGTATTTTTGGTGAATATTTTAAAGAAAAAAGTGGCCCATTTTTTCAATAGCTTCCAGGTCTTTGGACCGATTGACTCGAAATCGCTCCCAAATGTGCTCCTATACTGGCTGAACGAGACACAGCAGTCCCCATCGGATTCCGGTGAAATTTGTATTTTTGGGGAATATTTTAGTGAAAAGAGACAATGTTTCATGAGACTGCCTTAAGGCTGGCATTAGGGTTAGGGTTAGGGTTAGGGTTATGGAGCTAGGGTTAGGGTTACGGTCGTCTTTTGACCGATTGACTCGAAATTCGTCACGAATGTGGTCCTCTACTTGCTGAATGAGACACAGCAGTCCCCATCGGATTCCGGTGAAATTTGTATTTTTGGTGAATATTTTAAAGAAAAAAGTGGCCCATTTTTTCAATAGCTTCCAGGTCTTTCGACCGATTGACTCGAAATCGCTCCCAAATGTGCTCCTATACTGGCTGAACGAGACACAGCAGTCCCCATCGGATTCCGGTGAAATTTGTATTTTTGGTGAATATTTTAAAGAAAAAAGTGGCCCATTTTTTCAATAGCTTCCAGGTCTTTGGACCGATTGACTCGAAATCGCTCCCAAATGTGCTCCTATACTGGCTGAACGAGACACAGCAGTCCCCATCGGATTCCGGTGAAATTTGTATTTTTGGTGAATATTTTAGTGAAAAGAGACAATGTTTCATGAGACTGCCTTAAGGCTGGCATTAGGGTTAGGGTTAGGGTTAGGGTTATGGAGCTAGGGTTAGGGTTACGGTCGTCTTTTGACCGATTGACTCGAAATTCGTCACGAATGTGGTCCTCTACTTGCTGAATGAGACACAGCAGTCCCCATCGGATTCCGGTGAAATTTGTATTTTTGGTGAATATTTTAAAGAAAAAAGTGGCCCATTTTTTCAATAGCTTCCAGGTCTTTGGACCGATTCACTCGAAATCGCTCCCAAATGTGCTCCTATACTGGCTGAACGAGACACAGCAGTCCCCATCGGATTCCGGTGAAATTTGTATTTTTGGTGAATATTTTAGTGAAAAGAGACAATGTTTCATGAGACTGCCTTAAGGCTGGCATTAGGGTTAGGGTTAGGGTTAGGGTTATGGAGCTAGGGTTAGGGTTACGGTCGTCTTTTGACCGATTGACTCGAAATTCGTCACGAATGTGGTCCTCTACTCGCTGAATGAGACACAGCAGTCTCCATCGGATTCCGGTGAAATTTGTATTTTTGGTGAATATTTTAAAGAAAAAAGTGGCCCATTTTTTCAATAGCTTCCAGGTCTTTGGACCGATTGACTCGAAATCGCTCCCAAATGTGCTCCTATACTGGCTGAACGAGACACAGCAGTCCCCATCGGATTCCGGTGAAATTTGTATTTTTGGTGAATATTTTAGTGAAAAGAGAAAATGTTTCATGAGACTGCCTTAAGGCTGGCATTAGGGTTAGGGTTAGGGTTAGGGTTATGGAGCTAGGGTTAGGGTTACGGTCGTCTTTTGACCGATTGACTCGAAATTCGTCACGAATGTGGTCCTCTACTCGCTGAATGAGACACAGCAGTCTCCATCGGATTCCGGTGAAATTTGTATTTTTGGTGAATATTTTAAAGAAAAAAGTGGCCCATTTTTTCAATAGCTTCCAGGTCTTTCGACCGATTGACTCGAAATCGCTCCCAAATGTGCTCCTATACTGGCTGAACGAGACACAGCAGTCCCCATCGGATTCCGGTGAAATTTGTATTTTTGGTGAATATTTTAAAGAAAAAAGTGGCCCATTTTTTCAATAGCTTCCAGGTCTTTGGACCGATTGACTCGAAATCGCTCCCAAATGTGCTCCTATACTGGCTGAACGAGACACAGCAGTCCCCATCGGATTCCGGTGAAATTTGTATTTTTGGGGAATATTTTAGTGAAAAGAGACAATGTTTCATGAGACTGCCTTAAGGCTGGCATTAGGGTTAGGGTTAGGGTTAGGGTTATGGAGCTAGGGTTAGGGTTACGGTCGTCTTTTGACCGATTGACTCGAAATTCGTCACGAATGTGGTCCTCTACTTGCTGAATGAGACACAGCAGTCCCCATCGGATTCCGGTGAAATTTGTATTTTTGGTGAATATTTTAGTGAAAAAAGTGGCCCATTTTTTCAATAGCTTCCAGGTCTTTGGACCGATTGACTCGAAATCGCTCCCAAATGTGCTCCTATACTGGCTGAACGAGACACAGCAGTCCCCATCGGATTCCGGTGAAATTTGTATTTTTGGTGAATATTTTAGTGAAAAGAGACAATGTTTCATGAGACTGCCTTAAGGCTGGCATTAGGGTTAGGGTTAGGGTTAGGGTTATGGAGCTAGGGCTAGGGTTACGGTCGTCTTTTGACCGATTGACTCGAAATTCGTCACGAATGTGGTCCTCTACTTGCTGAATGAGACACAGCAGTCCCCATCGGATTCCGGTGAAATTTGTATTTTTGGTGAATATTTTAGTGAAAAAAGTGGCCCATTTTTTCAATAGCTTCCAGGTCTTTGGACCGATTGACTCGAAATCGCTCCCAAATGTGCTCCTATACTGGCTGAACGAGACACAGCAGTCCCCATCGGATTCCGGTGGAATTTGTATTTTTGGTGAATATTTTAGTGAAAAGAGACAATGTTTCATGAGACTGCCTTAAGGCTGGCATTAGGGTTAGGGTTATGGAGCTAGGGTTAGGGTTACGGTCGTCTTTTGACCGATTGACTCGAAATTCGTCACGAATGTGGTCCTCTACTCGCTGAATGAGACACAGCAGTCCCCATCGGATTCCGGTGAAATTTGTATTTTTGGTGAATATTTTAAAGAAAAAAGTGGCCCATTTTTTCAATAGCTTCCAGGTCTTTGGACCGATTGACTCGAAATCGCTCCCAAATGTGCTCCTATACTGGCTGAACGAGACACAGCAGTCCCCATCGGATTCCGGTGAAATTTGTATTTTTGGTGAATATTTTAAAGAAAAAAGTGGCCCATTTTTTCAATAGCTTCCAGGTCTTTGGACCGATTGACTCGAAATCGCTCCCAAATGTGCTCCTATACTGGCTGAACGAGACACAGCAGTCCCCATCGGATTCCGGTGAAATTTGTATTTTTGGTGAATATTTTAGTGAAAAGAGACAATGTTTCATGAGACTGCCTTAAGGCTGGCATTAGGGTTAGGGTTAGGGTTAGGGTTATGGAGCTAGGGTTAGGGTTACGGTCGTCTTTTGACCGATTGACTCGAAATTCGTCACGAATGTGGTCCTCTACTTGCTGAATGAGACACAGCAGTCCCCATCGGATTCCGGTGAAATTTGTATTTTTGGTGAATATTTTAGTGAAAAAAGTGGCCCATTTTTTCAATAGCTTCCAGGTCTTTGGACCGATTGACTCGAAATCGCTCCCAAATGTGCTCCTATACTGGCTGAACGAGACACAGCAGTCCCCATCGGATTCCGGTGAAATTTGTATTTTTGGTGAATATTTTAGTGAAAAAAGTGGCCCATTTTTTCAATAGCTTCCAGGTCTTTGGACCGATTGACTCGAAATCGCTCCCAAATGTGCTCCTATACTGGCTGAACGAGACACAGCAGTCCCCATCGGATTCCGGTGGAATTTGTATTTTTGGTGAATATTTTAGTGAAAAGAGACAATGTTTCATGAGACTGCCTTAAGGCTGGCATTAGGGTTAGGGTTATGGAGCTAGGGTTAGGGTTACGGTCGTCTTTTGACCGATTGACTCGAAATTCGTCACGAATGTGGTCCTCTACTCGCTGAATGAGACACAGCAGTCCCCATCGGATTCCGGTGAAATTTGTATTTTTGGTGAATATTTTAAAGAAAAAAGTGGCCCATTTTTTCAATAGCTTCCAGGTCTTTGGACCGATTGACTCGAAATCGCTCCCAAATGTGCTCCTATACTGGCTGAACGAGACACAGCAGTCCCCATCGGATTCCGGTGAAATTTGTATTTTTGGTGAATATTTTAGTGAAAAGAGACAATGTTTCATGAGACTGCCTTAAGGCTGGCATTAGGGTTAGGGTTAGGGTTAGGGTTATGGAGCTAGGGTTAGGGTTACGGTCGTCTTTTGACCGATTGACTCGAAATTCGTCACGAATGTGGTCCTCTACTCGCTGAATGAGACACAGCAGTCTCCATCGGATTCCGGTGAAATTTGTATTTTTGGTGAATATTTTAAAGAAAAAAGTGGCCCATTTTTTCAATAGCTTCCAGGTCTTTCGACCGATTGACTCGAAATCGCTCCCAAATGTGCTCCTATACTGGCTGAACGAGACACAGCAGTCCCCATCGGATTCCGGTGAAATTTGTATTTTTGGTGAATATTTTAAAGAAAAAAGTGGCCCATTTTTTCAATAGCTTCCAGGTCTTTGGACCGATTGACTCGAAATCGCTCCCAAATGTGCTCCTATACTGGCTGAACGAGACACAGCAGTCCCCATCGGATTCCGGTGAAATTTGTATTTTTGGTGAATATTTTAGTGAAAAGAGACAATGTTTCATGAGACTGCCTTAAGGCTGGCATTAGGGTTAGGGTTAGGGTTAGGGTTATGGAGCTAGGGTTAGGGTTACGGTCGTCTTTTGACCGATTGACTCGAAATTCGTCACGAATGTGGTCCTCTACTTGCTGAATGAGACACAGCAGTCCCCATCGGATTCCGGTGAAATTTGTATTTTTGGTGAATATTTTAAAGAAAAAAGTGGCCCATTTTTTCAATAGCTTCCAGGTCTTTGGACCGATTCACTCGAAATCGCTCCCAAATGTGCTCCTATACTGGCTGAACGAGACACAGCAGTCCCCATCGGATTCCGGTGAAATTTGTATTTTTGGTGAATATTTTAGTGAAAAGAGACAATGTTTCATGAGACTGCCTTAAGGCTGGCATTAGGGTTAGGGTTAGGGTTAGGGTTATGGAGCTAGGGTTAGGGTTACGGTCGTCTTTTGACCGATTGACTCGAAATTCGTCACGAATGTGGTCCTCTACTCGCTGAATGAGACACAGCAGTCTCCATCGGATTCCGGTGAAATTTGTATTTTTGGTGAATATTTTAAAGAAAAAAGTGGCCCATTTTTTCAATAGCTTCCAGGTCTTTGGACCGATTGACTCGAAATCGCTCCCAAATGTGCTCCTATACTGGCTGAACGAGACACAGCAGTCCCCATCGGATTCCGGTGAAATTTGTATTTTTGGTGAATATTTTAAAGAAAAAAGTGGCCCATTTTTTCAATAGCCTCCAGGTCTTTGGACCGATTGACTCGAAATCGCTCCCAAATGTGCTCCTATACTGGCTGAACGAGACACAGCAGTCCCCATCGGATTCCGGTGAAATTTGTATTTTTGGTGAATATTTTAGTGAAAAGAGACAATGTTTCATGAGACTGCCTTAAGGCTGGCATTAGGGTTAGGGTTAGGGTTAGGGTTATGGAGCTAGGGTTAGGGTTACGGTCGTCTTTTGACCGATTGACTCGAAATTCGTCACGAATGTGGTCCTCTACTTGCTGAATGAGACACAGCAGTCCCCATCGGATTCCGGTGAAATTTGTATTTTTGGTGAATATTTTAGTGAAAAAAGTGGCCCATTTTTTCAATAGCTTCCAGGTCTTTGGACCGATTGACTCGAAATCGCTCCCAAATGTGCTCCTATACTGGCTGAACGAGACACAGCAGTCCCCATCGGATTCCGGTGAAATTTGTATTTTTGGTGAATATTTTAGTGAAAAAAGTGGCCCATTTTTTCAATAGCTTCCAGGTCTTTGGACCGATTGACTCGAAATCGCTCCCAAATGTGCTCCTATACTGGCTGAACGAGACACAGCAGTCCCCATCGGATTCCGGTGGAATTTGTATTTTTGGTGAATATTTTAGTGAAAAGAGACAATGTTTCATGAGACTGCCTTAAGGCTGGCATTAGGGTTAGGGTTATGGAGCTAGGGTTAGGGTTACGGTCGTCTTTTGACCGATTGACTCGAAATTCGTCACGAATGTGGTCCTCTACTCGCTGAATGAGACACAGCAGTCCCCATCGGATTCCGGTGAAATTTGTATTTTTGGTGAATATTTTAAAGAAAAAAGTGGCCCATTTTTTCAATAGCTTCCAGGTCTTTGGACCGATTGACTCGAAATCGCTCCCAAATGTGCTCCTATACTGGCTGAAGGAGACACAGCAGTCCCCATCGGATTCCGGTGAAATTTGTATTTTTGGTGAATATTTTAGTGAAAAGAGACAATGTTTCATGAGACTGCCTTAAGGCTGGCATTAGGGTTAGGGTTAGGGTTAGGGTTATGGAGCTAGGGTTAGGGTTACGGTCGTCTTTTGACCGATTGACTCGAAATTCGTCACGAATGTGGTCCTCTACTCGCTGAATGAGACACAGCAGTCTCCATCGGATTCCGGTGAAATTTGTATTTTTGGTGAATATTTTAAAGAAAAAAGTGGCCCATTTTTTCAATAGCTTCCAGGTCTTTCGACCGATTGACTCGAAATCGCTCCCAAATGTGCTCCTATACTGGCTGAACGAGACACAGCAGTCCCCATCGGATTCCGGTGAAATTTGTATTTTTGGTGAATATTTTAAAGAAAAAAGTGGCCCATTTTTTCAATAGCTTCCAGGTCTTTGGACCGATTGACTCGAAATCGCTCCCAAATGTGCTCCTATACTGGCTGAACGAGACACAGCAGTCCCCATCGGATTCCGGTGAAATTTGTATTTTTGGTGAATATTTTAGTGAAAAGAGAAAATGTTTCATGAGACTGCCTTAAGGCTGGCATTAGGGTTAGGGTTAGGGTTAGGGTTATGGAGCTAGGGTTAGGGTTACGGTCGTCTTTTGACCGATTGACTCGAAATTCGTCACGAATGTGGTCCTCTACTCGCTGAATGAGACACAGCAGTCTCCATCGGATTCCGGTGAAATTTGTATTTTTGGTGAATATTTTAAAGAAAAAAGTGGCCCATTTTTTCAATAGCTTCCAGGTCTTTCGACCGATTGACTCGAAATCGCTCCCAAATGTGCTCCTATACTGGCTGAACGAGACACAGCAGTCCCCATCGGATTCCGGTGAAATTTGTATTTTTGGTGAATATTTTAAAGAAAAAAGTGGCCCATTTTTTCAATAGCTTCCAGGTCTTTGGACCGATTGACTCGAAATCGCTCCCAAATGTGCTCCTATACTGGCTGAACGAGACACAGCAGTCCCCATCGGATTCCGGTGAAATTTGTATTTTTGGTGAATATTTTAGTGAAAAGAGACAATGTTTCATGAGACTGCCTTAAGGCTGGCATTAGGGTTAGGGTTAGGGTTAGGGTTATGGAGCTAGGGTTAGGGTTACGGTCGTCTTTTGACCGATTGACTCGAAATTCGTCACGAATGTGGTCCTCTACTTGCTGAATGAGACACAGCAGTCCCCATCGGATTCCGGTGAAATTTGTATTTTTGGTGAATATTTTAAAGAAAAAAGTGGCCCATTTTTTCAATAGCTTCCAGGTCTTTGGACCGATTGACTCGAAATCGCTCCCAAATGTGCTCCTATACTGGCTGAACGAGACACAGCAGTCCCCATCGGATTCCGGTGAAATTTGTATTTTTGGTGAATATTTTAGTGAAAAGAGACAATGTTTCATGAGACTGCCTTAAGGCTGGCATTAGGGTTAGGGTTAGGGTTAGGGTTATGGAGCTAGGGTTAGGGTTACGGTCGTCTTTTGACCGATTGACTCGAAATTCGTCACGAATGTGGTCCTCTACTCGCTGAATGAGACACAGCAGTCTCCATCGGATTCCGGTGAAATTTGTATTTTTGGTGAATATTTTAAAGAAAAAAGTGGCCCATTTTTTCAATAGCTTCCAGGTCTTTGGACCGATTGACTCGAAATCGCTCCCAAATGTGCTCCTATACTGGCTGAACGAGACACAGCAGTCCCCATCGGATTCCGGTGAAATTTGTATTTTTGGTGAATATTTTAAAGAAAAAAGTGGCCCATTTTTTCAATAGCTTCCAGGTCTTTGGACCGATTGACTCGAAATCGCTCCCAAATGTGCTCCTATACTGGCTGAACGAGACACAGCAGTCCCCATCGGATTCCGGTAAAATTTGTATTTTTGGTGAATATTTTAGTGAAAAGAGACAATGTTTCATGAGACTGCCTTAAGGCTGGCATTAGGGTTAGGGTTAGGGTTAGGGTTATGGAGCTAGGGTTAGGGTTACGGTCGTCTTTTGACCGATTGACTCGAAATTCGTCACGAATGTGGTCCTCTACTTGCTGAATGAGACACAGCAGTCCCCATCGGATTCCGGTGAAATTTGTATTTTTGGTGAATATTTTAGTGAAAAAAGTGGCCCATTTTTTCAATAGCTTCCAGGTCTTTGGACCGATTGACTCGAAATCGCTCCCAAATGTGCTCCTATACTGGCTGAACGAGACACAGCAGTCCCCATCGGATTCCGGTGAAATTTGTATTTTTGGTGAATATTTTAGTGAAAAAAGTGGCCCATTTTTTCAATAGCTTCCAGGTCTTTGGACCGATTGACTCGAAATCGCTCCCAAATGTGCTCCTATACTGGCTGAACGAGACACAGCAGTCCCCATCGGATTCCGGTGGAATTTGTATTTTTGGTGAATATTTTAGTGAAAAGAGACAATGTTTCATGAGACTGCCTTAAGGCTGGCATTAGGGTTAGGGTTATGGAGCTAGGGTTAGGGTTACGGTCGTCTTTTGACCGATTGACTCGAAATTCGTCACGAATGTGGTCCTCTACTCGCTGAATGAGACACAGCAGTCCCCATCGGATTCCGGTGAAATTTGTATTTTTGGTGAATATTTTAAAGAAAAAAGTGGCCCATTTTTTCAATAGCTTCCAGGTCTTTGGACCGATTGACTCGAAATCGCTCCCAAATGTGCTCCTATACTGGCTGAACGAGACACAGCAGTCCCCATCGGATTCCGGTGAAATTTGTATTTTTGGTGAATATTTTAGTGAAAAGAGACAATGTTTCATGAGACTGCCTTAAGGCTGGCATTAGGGTTAGGGTTAGGGTTAGGGTTATGGAGCTAGGGTTAGGGTTACGGTCGTCTTTTGACCGATTGACTCGAAATTCGTCACGAATGTGGTCCTCTACTCGCTGAATGAGACACAGCAGTCTCCATCGGATTCCGGTGAAATTTGTATTTTTGGTGAATATTTTAAAGAAAAAAGTGGCCCATTTTTTCAATAGCTTCCAGGTCTTTCGACCGATTGACTCGAAATCGCTCCCAAATGTGCTCCTATACTGGCTGAACGAGACACAGCAGTCCCCATCGGATTCCGGTGAAATTTGTATTTTTGGTGAATATTTTAAAGAAAAAAGTGGCCCATTTTTTCAATAGCTTCCAGGTCTTTGGACCGATTGACTCGAAATCGCTCCCAAATGTGCTCCTATACTGGCTGAACGAGACACAGCAGTCCCCATCGGATTCCGGTGAAATTTGTATTTTTGGTGAATATTTTAGTGAAAAGAGACAATGTTTCATGAGACTGCCTTAAGGCTGGCATTAGGGTTAGGGTTAGGGTTAGGGTTATGGAGCTAGGGTTAGGGTTACGGTCGTCTTTTGACCGATTGACTCGAAATTCGTCACGAATGTGGTCCTCTACTTGCTGAATGAGACACAGCAGTCCCCATCGGATTCCGGTGAAATTTGTATTTTTGGTGAATATTTTAAAGAAAAAAGTGGCCCATTTTTTCAATAGCTTCCAGGTCTTTGGACCGATTGACTCGAAATCGCTCCCAAATGTGCTCCTATACTGGCTGAACGAGACACAGCAGTCCCCATCGGATTCCGGTGAAATTTGTATTTTTGGTGAATATTTTAGTGAAAAGAGACAATGTTTCATGAGACTGCCTTAAGGCTGGCATTAGGGTTAGGGTTAGGGTTAGGGTTATGGAGCTAGGGTTAGGGTTACGGTCGTCTTTTGACCGATTGACTCGAAATTCGTCACGAATGTGGTCCTCTACTCGCTGAATGAGACACAGCAGTCTCCATCGGATTCCGGTGAAATTTGTATTTTTGGTGAATATTTTAAAGAAAAAAGTGGCCCATTTTTTCAATAGCTTCCAGGTCTTTGGACCGATTGACTCGAAATCGCTCCCAAATGTGCTCCTATACTGGCTGAACGAGACACAGCAGTCCCCATCGGATTCCGGTGAAATTTGTATTTTTGGTGAATATTTTAAAGAAAAAAGTGGCCCATTTTTTCAATAGCCTCCAGGTCTTTGGACCGATTGACTCGAAATCGCTCCCAAATGTGCTCCTATACTGGCTGAACGAGACACAGCAGTCCCCATCGGATTCCGGTGAAATTTGTATTTTTGGTGAATATTTTAGTGAAAAGAGACAATGTTTCATGAGACTGCCTTAAGGCTGGCATTAGGGTTAGGGTTAGGGTTAGGGTTATGGAGCTAGGGTTAGGGTTACGGTCGTCTTTTGACCGATTGACTCGAAATTCGTCACGAATGTGGTCCTCTACTTGCTGAATGAGACACAGCAGTCCCCATCGGATTCCGGTGAAATTTGTATTTTTGGTGAATATTTTAGTGAAAAAAGTGGCCCATTTTTTCAATAGCTTCCAGGTCTTTGGACCGATTGACTCGAAATCGCTCCCAAATGTGCTCCTATACTGGCTGAACGAGACACAGCAGTCCCCATCGGATTCCGGTGAAATTTGTATTTTTGGTGAATATTTTAGTGAAAAAAGTGGCCCATTTTTTCAATAGCTTCCAGGTCTTTGGACCGATTGACTCGAAATCGCTCCCAAATGTGCTCCTATACTGGCTGAACGAGACACAGCAGTCCCCATCGGATTCCGGTGGAATTTGTATTTTTGGTGAATATTTTAGTGAAAAGAGACAATGTTTCATGAGACTGCCTTAAGGCTGGCATTAGGGTTAGGGTTATGGAGCTAGGGTTAGGGTTACGGTCGTCTTTTGACCGATTGACTCGAAATTCGTCACGAATGTGGTCCTCTACTCGCTGAATGAGACACAGCAGTCCCCATCGGATTCCGGTGAAATTTGTATTTTTGGTGAATATTTTAAAGAAAAAAGTGGCCCATTTTTTCAATAGCTTCCAGGTCTTTGGACCGATTGACTCGAAATCGCTCCCAAATGTGCTCCTATACTGGCTGAAGGAGACACAGCAGTCCCCATCGGATTCCGGTGAAATTTGTATTTTTGGTGAATATTTTAGTGAAAAGAGACAATGTTTCATGAGACTGCCTTAAGGCTGGCATTAGGGTTAGGGTTAGGGTTAGGGTTATGGAGCTAGGGTTAGGGTTACGGTCGTCTTTTGACCGATTGACTCGAAATTCGTCACGAATGTGGTCCTCTACTCGCTGAATGAGACACAGCAGTCTCCATCGGATTCCGGTGAAATTTGTATTTTTGGTGAATATTTTAAAGAAAAAAGTGGCCCATTTTTTCAATAGCTTCCAGGTCTTTCGACCGATTGACTCGAAATCGCTCCCAAATGTGCTCCTATACTGGCTGAACGAGACACAGCAGTCCCCATCGGATTCCGGTGAAATTTGTATTTTTGGTGAATATTTTAAAGAAAAAAGTGGCCCATTTTTTCAATAGCTTCCAGGTCTTTGGACCGATTGACTCGAAATCGCTCCCAAATGTGCTCCTATACTGGCTGAACGAGACACAGCAGTCCCCATCGGATTCCGGTGAAATTTGTATTTTTGGTGAATATTTTAGTGAAAAGAGAAAATGTTTCATGAGACTGCCTTAAGGCTGGCATTAGGGTTAGGGTTAGGGTTAGGGTTATGGAGCTAGGGTTAGGGTTACGGTCGTCTTTTGACCGATTGACTCGAAATTCGTCACGAATGTGGTCCTCTACTCGCTGAATGAGACACAGCAGTCTCCATCGGATTCCGGTGAAATTTGTATTTTTGGTGAATATTTTAAAGAAAAAAGTGGCCCATTTTTTCAATAGCTTCCAGGTCTTTCGACCGATTGACTCGAAATCGCTCCCAAATGTGCTCCTATACTGGCTGAACGAGACACAGCAGTCCCCATCGGATTCCGGTGAAATTTGTATTTTTGGTGAATATTTTAAAGAAAAAAGTGGCCCATTTTTTCAATAGCTTCCAGGTCTTTGGACCGATTGACTCGAAATCGCTCCCAAATGTGCTCCTATACTGGCTGAACGAGACACAGCAGTCCCCATCGGATTCCGGTGAAATTTGTATTTTTGGTGAATATTTTAGTGAAAAGAGACAATGTTTCATGAGACTGCCTTAAGGCTGGCATTAGGGTTAGGGTTAGGGTTAGGGTTATGGAGCTAGGGTTAGGGTTACGGTCGTCTTTTGACCGATTGACTCGAAATTCGTCACGAATGTGGTCCTCTACTTGCTGAATGAGACACAGCAGTCCCCATCGGATTCTGGTGAAATTTGTATTTTTGGTGAATATTTTAAAGAAAAAAGTGGCCCATTTTTTCAATAGCTTCCAGGTCTTTGGACCGATTGACTCGAAATCGCTCCCAAATGTGCTCCTATACTGGCTGAACGAGACACAGCAGTCCCCATCGGATTCCGGTGAAATTTGTATTTTTGGTGAATATTTTAGTGAAAAGAGACAATGTTTCATGAGACTGCCTTAAGGCTGGCATTAGGGTTAGGGTTAGGGTTAGGGTTATGGAGCTAGGGTTAGGGTTACGGTCGTCTTTTGACCGATTGACTCGAAATTCGTCACGAATGTGGTCCTCTACTCGCTGAATGAGACACAGCAGTCTCCATCGGATTCCGGTGAAATTTGTATTTTTGGTGAATATTTTAAAGAAAAAAGTGGCCCATTTTTTCAATAGCTTCCAGGTCTTTGGACCGATTGACTCGAAATCGCTCCCAAATGTGCTCCTATACTGGCTGAACGAGACACAGCAGTCCCCATCGGATTCCGGTGAAATTTGTATTTTTGGTGAATATTTTAAAGAAAAAAGTGGCCCATTTTTTCAATAGCTTCCAGGTCTTTGGACCGATTGACTCGAAATCGCTCCCAAATGTGCTCCTATACTGGCTGAACGAGACACAGCAGTCCCCATCGGATTCCGGTAAAATTTGTATTTTTGGTGAATATTTTAGTGAAAAGAGACAATGTTTCATGAGACTGCCTTAAGGCTGGCATTAGGGTTAGGGTTAGGGTTAGGGTTATGGAGCTAGGGTTAGGGTTACGGTCGTCTTTTGACCGATTGACTCGAAATTCGTCACGAATGTGGTCCTCTACTTGCTGAATGAGACACAGCAGTCCCCATCGGATTCCGGTGAAATTTGTATTTTTGGTGAATATTTTAGTGAAAAAAGTGGCCCATTTTTTCAATAGCTTCCAGGTCTTTGGACCGATTGACTCGAAATCGCTCCCAAATGTGCTCCTATACTGGCTGAACGAGACACAGCAGTCCCCATCGGATTCCGGTGAAATTTGTATTTTTGGTGAATATTTTAGTGAAAAAAGTGGCCCATTTTTTCAATAGCTTCCAGGTCTTTGGACCGATTGACTCGAAATCGCTCCCAAATGTGCTCCTATACTGGCTGAACGAGACACAGCAGTCCCCATCGGATTCCGGTGGAATTTGTATTTTTGGTGAATATTTTAGTGAAAAGAGACAATGTTTCATGAGACTGCCTTAAGGCTGGCATTAGGGTTAGGGTTATGGAGCTAGGGTTAGGGTTACGGTCGTCTTTTGACCGATTGACTCGAAATTCGTCACGAATGTGGTCCTCTACTCGCTGAATGAGACACAGCAGTCCCCATCGGATTCCGGTGAAATTTGTATTTTTGGTGAATATTTTAAAGAAAAAAGTGGCCCATTTTTTCAATAGCTTCCAGGTCTTTGGACCGATTGACTCGAAATCGCTCCCAAATGTGCTCCTATACTGGCTGAACGAGACACAGCAGTCCCCATCGGATTCCGGTGAAATTTGTATTTTTGGTGAATATTTTAAAGAAAAAAGTGGCCCATTTTTTCAATAGCTTCCAGGTCTTTGGACCGATTGACTCGAAATCGCTCCCAAATGTGCTCCTATACTGGCTGAACGAGACACAGCAGTCCCCATCGGATTCCGGTGAAATTTGTATTTTTGGTGAATATTTTAGTGAAAAGAGACAATGTTTCATGAGACTGCCTTAAGGCTGGCATTAGGGTTAGGGTTAGGGTTAGGGTTATGGAGCTAGGGTTAGGGTTACGGTCGTCTTTTGACCGATTGACTCGAAATTCGTCACGAATGTGGTCCTCTACTTGCTGAATGAGACACAGCAGTCCCCATCGGATTCCGGTGAAATTTGTATTTTTGGTGAATATTTTAAAGAAAAAAGTGGCCCATTTTTTCAATAGCTTCCAGGTCTTTGGACCGATTGACTCGAAATCGCTCCCAAATGTGCTCCTATACTGGCTGAACGAGACACAGCAGTCCCCATCAGATTCCGGTGAAATTTGTATTTTTGGTGAATATTTTAGTGAAAAGAGACAATGTTTCATGAGACTGCCTTAAGGCTGGCATTAGGGTTAGGGTTAGGGTTAGGGTTATGGAGCTAGGGTTAGGGTTACGGTCGTCTTTTGACCGATTGACTCGAAATTCGTCACGAATGTGGTCCTCTACTCGCTGAATGAGACACAGCAGTCCCCATCGGATTCCGGTGAAATTTGTATTTTTGTTGAATATTTTAAAGAAAAAAGTGGCCCATTTTTTCAATAGCTTCCAGGTCTTTGGACCGATTGACTCGAAATCGCTCCCAAATGTGCTCCTATACTGGCTGAACGAGACACAGCAGTCCCCATCGGATTCCGGTGAAATTTGTATTTTTGGTGAATATTTTAAAGAAAAAAGTGGCCCATTTTTTCAATAGCTTCCAAGTCTTTGGACCGATTGACTCGAAATCGCTCCCAAATGTGCTCCTATACTGGCTGAACGAGACACAGCAGTCCCCATCGGATTCCGGTGAAATTTGTATTTTTGGTGAATATTTTAGTGAAAAGAGACAATGTTTCATGAGACTGCCTTAAGGCTGGCATTAGGGTTAGGGTTAGGGTTAGGGTTATGGAGCTAGGGTTAGGGTTACGGTCGTCTTTTGACCGATTGACTCGAAATTCGTCACGAATGTGGTCCTCTACTCGCTGAATGAGACACAGCAGTCCCCATCGGATTCCGGTGAAATTTGTATTTTTGGTGAATATTTTAGTGAAAAAAGTGGCCCATTTTTTCAATAGCTTCCAGGTCTTTGGACCGATTGACTCGAAATCGCTCCCAAATGTGCTCCTATACTGGCTGAACGAGACATAGCAGTCCCCATCGGATTCCGGTGGAATTTGTATTTTTGGTGAATATTTTAGTGAAAAGAGACAATGTTTCATGAGACTGCCTTAAGGCTGGCATTAGGGTTAGGGTTATGGAGCTAGGGTTAGGGTTACGGTCGTCTTTTGACCGATTGACTCGAAATTCGTCACGAATGTGGTCCTCTACTCGCTGAATGAGACACAGCAGTCTCCATCGGATTCCGGTGAAATTTGTATTTTTGGTGAATATTTTAAAGAAAAAAGTGGCCCATTTTTTCAATAGCTTCCAGGTCTTTCGACCGATTGACTTGAAATCGCTCCCAAATGTGCTCCTATACTGGCTGAACGAGACACAGCAGTCCCCATCGGATTCCGGTGAAATTTGTATTTTTGGTGAATATTTTAAAGAAAAAAGTGGCCCATTTTTTCAATAGCTTCCAGGTCTTTGGACCGATTGACTCGAAATCGCTCCCAAATGTGCTCCTATACTGGCTGAACGAGACACAGCAGTCCCCATCGGATTCCGGTGGAATTTGTATTTTTGGTGAATATTTTAGTGAAAAGAGACAATGTTTCATGAGACTGCCTTAAAGCTGGCATTAGGGTTAGGGTTATGGAGCTAGGGTTAGGGTTACGGTCGTCTTTTGACCGATTGACTCGAAATTCGTCACGAATGTGGTCCTCTACTCGCTGAATGAGACACAGCAGTCCCCATCGGATTCCGGTGAAATTTGTATTTTTGGTGAATATTTTAAAGAAAAAAGTGGCCCATTTTTTAAATAGCTTCCAGGTCTTTGGACCGATTGACTCGAAATCGCTCCCAAATGTGCTCCTATACTGGCTGAACGAGACACAGCAGTCCCCATCGGATTCCGGTGGAATTTGTATTTTTGGTGAATATTTTAGTGAAAAGAGACAATGTTTCATGAGACTGCCTTAAGGCTGGCATTAGGGTTAGGGTTAGGGTTAGGGTTATGGAGCTAGGGTTAGGGTTACGGTCGTCTTTTGACCGATTGACTCGAAATTCGTCACGAATGTGGTCCTCTACTTGCTGAATGAGACACAGCAGTCCCCATCGGATTCCGGTCAAATTTGTATTTTTGGTGAATATTTTAAAGAAAAAAGTGGCCCATTTTTTCAATAGCTTCCAGGTCTTTGGACCGATTGACTCGAAATCGCTCCCAAATGTGCTCCTATACTGGCTGAACGAGACACAGCAGTCCCCATCAGATTCCGGTGAAATTTGTATTTTTGGTGAATATTTTAGTGAAAAGAGACAATGTTTCATGAGACTGCCTTAAGGCTGGCATTAGGGTTAGGGTTAGGGTTAGGGTTATGGAGCTAGGGTTAGGGTTACGGTCGTCTTTTGACCGATTGACTCGAAATTCGTCACGAATGTGGTCCTCTACTCGCTGAATGAGACACAGCAGTCCCCATCGGATTCCGGTGAAATTTGTATTTTTGTTGAATATTTTAAAGAAAAAAGTGGCCCATTTTTTCAATAGCTTCCAGGTCTTTGGACCGATTGACTCGAAATCGCTCCCAAATGTGCTCCTATACTGGCTGAACGAGACACAGCAGTCCCCATCGGATTCCGGTGAAATTTGTATTTTTGGTGAATATTTTAAAGAAAAAAGTGGCCCATTTTTTCAATAGCTTCCAAGTCTTTGGACCGATTGACTCGAAATCGCTCCCAAATGTGCTCCTATACTGGCTGAACGAGACACAGCAGTCCCCATCGGATTCCGGTGAAATTTGTATTTTTGGTGAATATTTTAGTGAAAAGAGACAATGTTTCATGAGACTGCCTTAAGGCTGGCATTAGGGTTAGGGTTAGGGTTAGGGTTATGGAGCTAGGGTTAGGGTTACGGTCGTCTTTTGACCGATTGACTCGAAATTCGTCACGAATGTGGTCCTCTACTCGCTGAATGAGACACAGCAGTCCCCATCGGATTCCGGTGAAATTTGTATTTTTGGTGAATATTTTAAAGAAAAAAGTGGCCCATTTTTTCAATAGCTTCCAGGTCTTTGGACCGATTGACTCGAAATCGCTCCCAAATGTGCTCCTATACTGGCTGAACGAGACACAGCAGTCCCCATCGGATTCCGGTGAAATTTGTATTTTTGGTGAATATTTTAGTGAAAAGAGACAATGTTTCATGAGACTGCCTTAAGGCTGGCATTAGGGTTAGGGTTAGGCTTAGGGTTATGGAGCTAGGGTTAGGGTTACGGTCGTCTTTTGACCGATTGACTCGAAATTCGTCACGAATGTGGTCCTCTACTCGCTGAATGAGACACAGCAGTCCCCATCGGATTCCGGTGAAATTTGTATTTTTGGTGAATATTTTAAAGAAAAAAGTGGCCCATTTTTTCAATAGCTTCCAGGTCTTTGGACCGATTGACTCGAAATCGCTCCCAAATGTGCTCCTATACTGGCTGAACGAGACACAGCAGTCCCCATCGGATTCCGGTGAAATTTGTATTTTTGGTGAATATTTTAGTGAAAAGAGACAATGTTTCATGAGACTGCCTTAAGGCTGGCATTAGGGTTAGGGTTAGGGTTAGGGTTATGGAGCTAGGGTTAGGGTTACGGTCGTCTTTTGACCGATTGACTCGAAATTCGTCACGAATGTGGTCCTCTACTCGCTGAATGAGACACAGCAGTCTCCATCGGATTCCGGTGAAATTTGTATTTTTGGTGAATATTTTAAAGAAAAAAGTGGCCCATTTTTTCAATAGCTTCCAGGTCTTTCGACCGATTGACTTGAAATCGCTCCCAAATGTGCTCCTATACTGGCTGAACGAGACACAGCAGTCCCCATCGGATTCCGGTGAAATTTGTATTTTTGGTGAATATTTTAAAGAAAAAAGTGGCCCATTTTTTCAATAGCTTCCAGGTCTTTGGACCGATTGACTCGAAATCGCTCCCAAATGTGCTCCTATACTGGCTGAACGAGACACAGCAGTCCCCATCGGATTCCGGTGGAATTTGTATTTTTGGTGAATATTTTAGTGAAAAGAGACAATGTTTCATGAGACTGCCTTAAAGCTGGCATTAGGGTTAGGGTTATGGAGCTAGGGTTAGGGTTACGGTCGTCTTTTGACCGATTGACTCGAAATTCGTCACGAATGTGGTCCTCTACTCGCTGAATGAGACACAGCAGTCCCCATCGGATTCCGGTGAAATTTGTATTTTTGGTGAATATTTTAAAGAAAAAAGTGGCCCATTTTTTAAATAGCTTCCAGGTCTTTGGACCGATTGACTCGAAATCGCTCCCAAATGTGCTCCTATACTGGCTGAACGAGACACAGCAGTCCCCATCGGATTCCGGTGGAATTTGTATTTTTGGTGAATATTTTAGTGAAAAGAGACAATGTTTCATGAGACTGCCTTAAGGCTGGCATTAGGGTTAGGGTTAGGGTTAGGGTTATGGAGCTAGGGTTAGGGTTACGGTCGTCTTTTGACCGATTGACTCGAAATTCGTCACGAATGTGGTCCTCTACTTGCTGAATGAGACACAGCAGTCCCCATCGGATTCCGGTCAAATTTGTATTTTTGGTGAATATTTTAAAGAAAAAAGTGGCCCATTTTTTCAATAGCTTCCAGGTCTTTGGACCGATTGACTCGAAATCGCTCCCAAATGTGCTCCTATACTGGCTGAACGAGACACAGCAGTCCCCATCAGATTCCGGTGAAATTTGTATTTTTGGTGAATATTTTAGTGAAAAGAGACAATGTTTCATGAGACTGCCTTAAGGCTGGCATTAGGGTTAGGGTTAGGGTTAGGGTTATGGAGCTAGGGTTAGGGTTACGGTCGTCTTTTGACCGATTGACTCGAAATTCGTCACGAATGTGGTCCTCTACTCGCTGAATGAGACACAGCAGTCCCCATCGGATTCCGGTGAAATTTGTATTTTTGTTGAATATTTTAAAGAAAAAAGTGGCCCATTTTTTCAATAGCTTCCAGGTCTTTGGACCGATTGACTCGAAATCGCTCCCAAATGTGCTCCTATACTGGCTGAACGAGACACAGCAGTCCCCATCGGATTCCGGTGAAATTTGTATTTTTGGTGAATATTTTAAAGAAAAAAGTGGCCCATTTTTTCAATAGCTTCCAAGTCTTTGGACCGATTGACTCGAAATCGCTCCCAAATGTGCTCCTATACTGGCTGAACGAGACACAGCAGTCCCCATCGGATTCCGGTGAAATTTGTATTTTTGGTGAATATTTTAGTGAAAAGAGACAATGTTTCATGAGACTGCCTTAAGGCTGGCATTAGGGTTAGGGTTAGGGTTAGGGTTATGGAGCTAGGGTTAGGGTTACGGTCGTCTTTTGACCGATTGACTCGAAATTCGTCACGAATGTGGTCCTCTACTCGCTGAATGAGACACAGCAGTCCCCATCGGATTCCGGTGAAATTTGTATTTTTGGTGAATATTTTAAAGAAAAAAGTGGCCCATTTTTTCAATAGCTTCCAGGTCTTTGGACCGATTGACTCGAAATCGCTCCCAAATGTGCTCCTATACTGGCTGAACGAGACACAGCAGTCCCCATCGGATTCCGGTGAAATTTGTATTTTTGGTGAATATTTTAGTGAAAAGAGACAATGTTTCATGAGACTGCCTTAAGGCTGGCATTAGGGTTAGGGTTAGGCTTAGGGTTATGGAGCTAGGGTTAGGGTTACGGTCGTCTTTTGACCGATTGACTCGAAATTCGTCACGAATGTGGTCCTCTACTCGCTGAATGAGACACAGCAGTCCCCATCGGATTCCGGTGAAATTTGTATTTTTGGTGAATATTTTAAAGAAAAAAGTGGCCCATTTTTTCAATAGCTTCCAGGTCTTTGGACCGATTGACTCGAAATCGCTCCCAAATGTGCTCCTATACTGGCTGAACGAGACACAGCAGTCCCCATCGGATTCCGGTGAAATTTGTATTTTTGGTGAATATTTTAGTGAAAAGAGACAATGTTTCATGAGACTGCCTTAAGGCTGGCATTAGGGTTAGGGTTAGGGTTAGGGTTATGGAGCTAGGGTTAGGGTTACGGTCGTCTTTTGACCGATTGACTCGAAATTCGTCACGAATGTGGTCCTCTACTTGCTGAATGAGACACAGCAGTCCCCATCGGATTCCGGTGAAATTTGTATTTTTGGTGAATATTTTAAAGAAAAAAGTGGCCCATTTTTTCAATAGCTTCCAGGTCTTTGGACCGATTGACTCGAAATCGCTCCCAAATGTGCTCCTATACTGGCTGAACGAGACACAGCAGTCCCCATCGGATTCCGGTGAAATTTGTATTTTTGGTGAATATTTTAGTGAAAAGAGACAATGTTTCATGAGACTGCCTTAAGGCTGGCATTAGGGTTAGGGTTAGGGTTAGGGTTATGGAGCTAGGGTTAGGGTTACGGTCGTCTTTTGACCGATTGACTCGAAATTCGTCACGAATGTGGTCCTCTACTCGCTGAATGAGACACAGCAGTCTCCATCGGATTCCGGTGAAATTTGTATTTTTGGTGAATATTTTAAAGAAAAAAGTGGCCCATTTTTTCAATAGCTTCCAGGTCTTTGGACCGATTGACTCGAAATCGCTCCCAAATGTGCTCCTATACTGGCTGAACGAGACACAGCAGTCCCCATCGGATTCCGGTGAAATTTGTATTTTTGGTGAATATTTTAAAGAAAAAAGTGGCCCATTTTTTCAATAGCTTCCAGGTCTTTGGACCGATTGACTCGAAATCGCTCCCAAATGTGCTCCTATACTGGCTGAACGAGACACAGCAGTCCCCATCGGATTCCGGTAAAATTTGTATTTTTGGTGAATATTTTAGTGAAAAGAGACAATGTTTCATGAGACTGCCTTAAGGCTGGCATTAGGGTTAGGGTTAGGGTTAGGGTTATGGAGCTAGGGTTAGGGTTACGGTCGTCTTTTGACCGATTGACTCGAAATTCGTCACGAATGTGGTCCTCTACTTGCTGAATGAGACACAGCAGTCCCCATCGGATTCCGGTGAAATTTGTATTTTTGGTGAATATTTTAGTGAAAAAAGTGGCCCATTTTTTCAATAGCTTCCAGGTCTTTGGACCGATTGACTCGAAATCGCTCCCAAATGTGCTCCTATACTGGCTGAACGAGACACAGCAGTCCCCATCGGATTCCGGTGAAATTTGTATTTTTGGTGAATATTTTAGTGAAAAAAGTGGCCCATTTTTTCAATAGCTTCCAGGTCTTTGGACCGATTGACTCGAAATCGCTCCCAAATGTGCTCCTATACTGGCTGAACGAGACACAGCAGTCCCCATCGGATTCCGGTGGAATTTGTATTTTTGGTGAATATTTTAGTGAAAAGAGACAATGTTTCATGAGACTGCCTTAAGGCTGGCATTAGGGTTAGGGTTATGGAGCTAGGGTTAGGGTTACGGTCGTCTTTTGACCGATTGACTCGAAATTCGTCACGAATGTGGTCCTCTACTCGCTGAATGAGACACAGCAGTCCCCATCGGATTCCGGTGAAATTTGTATTTTTGGTGAATATTTTAAAGAAAAAAGTGGCCCATTTTTTCAATAGCTTCCAGGTCTTTGGACCGATTGACTCGAAATCGCTCCCAAATGTGCTCCTATACTGGCTGAACGAGACACAGCAGTCCCCATCGGATTCCGGTGAAATTTGTATTTTTGGTGAATATTTTAGTGAAAAGAGACAATGTTTCATGAGACTGCCTTAAGGCTGGCATTAGGGTTAGGGTTAGGGTTAGGGTTATGGAGCTAGGGTTAGGGTTACGGTCGTCTTTTGACCGATTGACTCGAAATTCGTCACGAATGTGGTCCTCTACTTGCTGAATGAGACACAGCAGTCCCCATCGGATTCCGGTGAAATTTGTATTTTTGGTGAATATTTTAGTGAAAAAAGTGGCCCATTTTTTCAATAGCTTCCAGGTCTTTGGACCGATTGACTCGAAATCGCTCCCAAATGTGCTCCTATACTGGCTGAACGAGACACAGCAGTCCCCATCGGATTCCGGTGAAATTTGTATTTTTGGTGAATATTTTAGTGAAAAAAGTGGCCCATTTTTTCAATAGCTTCCAGGTCTTTGGACCGATTGACTCGAAATCGCTCCCAAATGTGCTCCTATACTGGCTGAACGAGACACAGCAGTCCCCATCGGATTCCGGTGGAATTTGTATTTTTGGTGAATATTTTAATGAAAAGAGACAATGTTTCATGAGACTGCCTTAAGGCTGGCATTAGGGTTAGGGTTATGGAGCTAGGGTTAGGGTTACGGTCGTCTTTTGACCGATTGACTCGAAATTCGTCACGAATGTGGTCCTCTACTCGCTGAATGAGACACAGCAGTCCCCATCGGATTCCGGTGAAATTTGTATTTTTGGTGAATATTTTAAAGAAAAAAGTGGCCCATTTTTTCAATAGCTTCCAGGTCTTTGGACCGATTGACTCGAAATCGCTCCCAAATGTGCTCCTATACTGGCTGAACGAGACACAGCAGTCCCCATCGGATTCCGGTGAAATTTGTATTTTTGGTGAATATTTTAGTGAAAAGAGACAATGTTTCATGAGACTGCCTTAAGGCTGGCATTAGGGTTAGGGTTAGGGTTAGGGTTATGGAGCTAGGGTTAGGGTTACGGTCGTCTTTTGACCGATTGACTCGAAATTCGTCACGAATGTGGTCCTCTACTCGCTGAATGAGACACAGCAGTCCCCATCGGATTCCGGTGAAATTTGTATTTTTGGTGAATATTTTAAAGAAAAAAGTGGCCCATTTTTTCAATAGCTTCCAGGTCTTTGGACCGATTGACTCGAAATCGCTCCCAAATGTGCTCCTATACTGGCTGAACGAGACACAGCAGTCCCCATCAGATTCCGGTGAAATTTGTATTTTTGGTGAATATTTTAGTGAAAAGAGACAATGTTTCATGAGACTGCCTTAAGGCTGGCATTAGGGTTAGGGTTAGGGTTAGGGTTATGGAGCTAGGGTTAGGGTTACGGTCGTCTTTTGACCGATTGACTCGAAATTCGTCACGAATGTGGTCCTCTACTCGCTGAATGAGACACAGCAGTCTCCATCGGATTCCGGTGAAATTTGTATTTTTGGTGAATATTTTAAAGAAAAAAGTGGCCCATTTTTTCAATAGCTTCCAGGTCTTTCGACCGATTGACTCGAAATCGCTCCCAAATGTGCTCCTATACTGGCTGAACGAGACACAGCAGTCCCCATCGGATTCCGGTGAAATTTGTATTTTTGGTGAATATTTTAAAGAAAAAAGTGGCCCATTTTTTCAATAGCTTCCAGGTCTTTGGACCGATTGACTCGAAATCGCTCCCAAATGTGCTCCTATACTGGCTGAACGAGACACAGCAGTCCCCATCGGATTCCGGTGAAATTTGTATTTTTGGTGAATATTTTAGTGAAAAGAGACAATGTTTCATGAGACTGCCTTAAGGCTGGCATTAGGGTTAGGGTTAGGGTTAGGGTTATGGAGCTAGGGTTAGGGTTACGGTCGTCTTTTGACCGATTGACTCGAAATTCGTCACGAATGTGGTCCTCTACTTGCTGAATGAGACACAGCAGTCCCCATCGGATTCCGGTGAAATTTGTATTTTTGGTGAATATTTTAAAGAAAAAAGTGGCCCATTTTTTCAATAGCTTCCAGGTCTTTGGACCGATTGACTCGAAATCGCTCCCAAATGTGCTCCTATACTGGCTGAACGAGACACAGCAGTCCCCATCAGATTCCGGTGAAATTTGTATTTTTGGTGAATATTTTAGTGAAAAGAGACAATGTTTCATGAGACTGCCTTAAGGCTGGCATTAGGGTTAGGGTTAGGGTTAGGGTTATGGAGCTAGGGTTAGGGTTACGGTCGTCTTTTGACCGATTGACTCGAAATTCGTCACGAATGTGGTCCTCTACTCGCTGAATGAGACACAGCAGTCCCCATCGGATTCCGGTGAAATTTGTATTTTTGTTGAATATTTTAAAGAAAAAAGTGGCCCATTTTTTCAATAGCTTCCAGGTCTTTGGACCGATTGACTCGAAATCGCTCCCAAATGTGCTCCTATACTGGCTGAACGAGACACAGCAGTCCCCATCGGATTCCGGTGAAATTTGTATTTTTGGTGAATATTTTAAAGAAAAAAGTGGCCCATTTTTTCAATAGCTTCCAAGTCTTTGGACCGATTGACTCGAAATCGCTCCCAAATGTGCTCCTATACTGGCTGAACGAGACACAGCAGTCCCCATCGGATTCCGGTGAAATTTGTATTTTTGGTGAATATTTTAGTGAAAAGAGACAATGTTTCATGAGACTGCCTTAAGGCTGGCATTAGGGTTAGGGTTAGGGTTAGGGTTATGGAGCTAGGGTTAGGGTTACGGTCGTCTTTTGACCGATTGACTCGAAATTCGTCACGAATGTGGTCCTCTACTCGCTGAATGAGACACAGCAGTCCCCATCGGATTCCGGTGAAATTTGTATTTTTGGTGAATATTTTAGTGAAAAAAGTGGCCCATTTTTTCAATAGCTTCCAGGTCTTTGGACCGATTGACTCGAAATCGCTCCCAAATGTGCTCCTATACTGGCTGAACGAGACACAGCAGTCCCCATCGGATTCCGGTGGAATTTGTATTTTTGGTGAATATTTTAGTGAAAAGAGACAATGTTTCATGAGACTGCCTTAAGGCTGGCATTAGGGTTAGGGTTATGGAGCTAGGGTTAGGGTTACGGTCGTCTTTTGACCGATTGACTCGAAATTCGTCACGAATGTGGTCCTCTACTCGCTGAATGAGACACAGCAGTCTCCATCGGATTCCGGTGAAATTTGTATTTTTGGTGAATATTTTAAAGAAAAAAGTGGCCCATTTTTTCAATAGCTTCCAGGTCTTTCGACCGATTGACTTGAAATCGCTCCCAAATGTGCTCCTATACTGGCTGAACGAGACACAGCAGTCCCCATCGGATTCCGGTGAAATTTGTATTTTTGGTGAATATTTTAAAGAAAAAAGTGGCCCATTTTTTCAATAGCTTCCAGGTCTTTGGACCGATTGACTCGAAATCGCTCCCAAATGTGCTCCTATACTGGCTGAACGAGACACAGCAGTCCCCATCGGATTCCGGTGGAATTTGTATTTTTGGTGAATATTTTAGTGAAAAGAGACAATGTTTCATGAGACTGCCTTAAGGCTGGCATTAGGGTTAGGGTTATGGAGCTAGGGTTAGGGTTACGGTCGTCTTTTGACCGATTGACTCGAAATTCGTCACGAATGTGGTCCTCTACTCGCTGAATGAGACACAGCAGTCCCCATCGGATTCCGGTGAAATTTGTATTTTTGGTGAATATTTTAAAGAAAAAAGTGGCCCATTTTTTCAATAGCTTCCAGGTCTTTGGACCGATTGACTCGAAATCGCTCCCAAATGTGCTCCTATACTGGCTGAACGAGACACAGCAGTCCCCATCGGATTCCGGTGGAATTTGTATTTTTGGTGAATATTTTAGTGAAAAGAGACAATGTTTCATGAGACTGCCTTAAGGCTGGCATTAGGGTTAGGGTTAGGGTTAGGGTTATGGAGCTAGGGTTAGGGTTACGGTCGTCTTTTGACCGATTGACTCGAAATTCGTCACGAATGTGGTCCTCTACTTGCTGAATGAGACACAGCAGTCCCCATCGGATTCCGGTCAAATTTGTATTTTTGGTGAATATTTTAAAGAAAAAAGTGGCCCATTTTTTCAATAGCTTCCAGGTCTTTGGACCGATTGACTCGAAATCGCTCCCAAATGTGCTCCTATACTGGCTGAACGAGACACAGCAGTCCCCATCAGATTCCGGTGAAATTTGTATTTTTGGTGAATATTTTAGTGAAAAGAGACAATGTTTCATGAGACTGCCTTAAGGCTGGCATTAGGGTTAGGGTTAGGGTTAGGGTTATGGAGCTAGGGTTAGGGTTACGGTCGTCTTTTGACCGATTGACTCGAAATTCGTCACGAATGTGGTCCTCTACTCGCTGAATGAGACACAGCAGTCCCCATCGGATTCCGGTGAAATTTGTATTTTTGTTGAATATTTTAAAGAAAAAAGTGGCCCATTTTTTCAATAGCTTCCAGGTCTTTGGACCGATTGACTCGAAATCGCTCCCAAATGTGCTCCTATACTGGCTGAACGAGACACAGCAGTCCCCATCGGATTCCGGTGAAATTTGTATTTTTGGTGAATATTTTAAAGAAAAAAGTGGCCCATTTTTTCAATAGCTTCCAAGTCTTTGGACCGATTGACTCGAAATCGCTCCCAAATGTGCTCCTATACTGGCTGAACGAGACACAGCAGTCCCCATCGGATTCCGGTGAAATTTGTATTTTTGGTGAATATTTTAGTGAAAAGAGACAATGTTTCATGAGACTGCCTTAAGGCTGGCATTAGGGTTAGGGTTAGGGTTAGGGTTATGGAGCTAGGGTTAGGGTTACGGTCGTCTTTTGACCGATTGACTCGAAATTCGTCACGAATGTGGTCCTCTACTCGCTGAATGAGACACAGCAGTCCCCATCGGATTCCGGTGAAATTTGTATTTTTGGTGAATATTTTAAAGAAAAAAGTGGCCCATTTTTTCAATAGCTTCCAGGTCTTTGGACCGATTGACTCGAAATCGCTCCCAAATGTGCTCCTATACTGGCTGAACGAGACACAGCAGTCCCCATCGGATTCCGGTGGAATTTGTATTTTTGGTGAATATTTTAGTGAAAAGAGACAATGTTTCATGAGACTGCCTTAAGGCTGGCATTAGGGTTAGGGTTATGGAGCTAGGGTTAGGGTTACGGTCGTCTTTTGACCGATTGACTCGAAATTCGTCACGAATGTGGTCCTCTACTCGCTGAATGAGACACAGCAGTCTCCATCGGATTCCGGTGAAATTTGTATTTTTGGTGAATATTTTAAAGAAAAAAGTGGCCCATTTTTTCAATAGCTTCCAGGTCTTTCGACCGATTGACTTGAAATCGCTCCCAAATGTGCTCCTATACTGGCTGAACGAGACACAGCAGTCCCCATCGGATTCCGGTGAAATTTGTATTTTTGGTGAATATTTTAAAGAAAAAAGTGGCCCATTTTTTCAATAGCTTCCAGGTCTTTGGACCGATTGACTCGAAATCGCTCCCAAATGTGCTCCTATACTGGCTGAACGAGACACAGCAGTCCCCATCGGATTCCGGTGGAATTTGTATTTTTGGTGAATATTTTAGTGAAAAGAGACAATGTTTCATGAGACTGCCTTAAGGCTGGCATTAGGGTTAGGGTTATGGAGCTAGGGTTAGGGTTACGGTCGTCTTTTGACCGATTGACTCGAAATTCGTCACGAATGTGGTCCTCTACTCGCTGAATGAGACACAGCAGTCCCCATCGGATTCCGGTGAAATTTGTATTTTTGGTGAATATTTTAAAGAAAAAAGTGGCCCATTTTTTAAATAGCTTCCAGGTCTTTGGACCGATTGACTCGAAATCGCTCCCAAATGTGCTCCTATACTGGCTGAACGAGACACAGCAGTCCCCATCGGATTCCGGTGGAATTTGTATTTTTGGTGAATATTTTAGTGAAAAGAGACAATGTTTCATGAGACTGCCTTAAGGCTGGCATTAGGGTTAGGGTTAGGGTTAGGGTTATGGAGCTAGGGTTAGGGTTACGGTCGTCTTTTGACCGATTGACTCGAAATTCGTCACGAATGTGGTCCTCTACTTGCTGAATGAGACACAGCAGTCCCCATCGGATTCCGGTCAAATTTGTATTTTTGGTGAATATTTTAAAGAAAAAAGTGGCCCATTTTTTCAATAGCTTCCAGGTCTTTGGACCGATTGACTCGAAATCGCTCCCAAATGTGCTCCTATACTGGCTGAACGAGACACAGCAGTCCCCATCAGATTCCGGTGAAATTTGTATTTTTGGTGAATATTTTAGTGAAAAGAGACAATGTTTCATGAGACTGCCTTAAGGCTGGCATTAGGGTTAGGGTTAGGGTTAGGGTTATGGAGCTAGGGTTAGGGTTACGGTCGTCTTTTGACCGATTGACTCGAAATTCGTCACGAATGTGGTCCTCTACTCGCTGAATGAGACACAGCAGTCCCCATCGGATTCCGGTGAAATTTGTATTTTTGTTGAATATTTTAAAGAAAAAAGTGGCCCATTTTTTCAATAGCTTCCAGGTCTTTGGACCGATTGACTCGAAATCGCTCCCAAATGTGCTCCTATACTGGCTGAACGAGACACAGCAGTCCCCATCGGATTCCGGTGAAATTTGTATTTTTGGTGAATATTTTAAAGAAAAAAGTGGCCCATTTTTTCAATAGCTTCCAAGTCTTTGGACCGATTGACTCGAAATCGCTCCCAAATGTGCTCCTATACTGGCTGAACGAGACACAGCAGTCCCCATCGGATTCCGGTGAAATTTGTATTTTTGGTGAATATTTTAGTGAAAAGAGACAATGTTTCATGAGACTGCCTTAAGGCTGGCATTAGGGTTAGGGTTAGGGTTAGGGTTATGGAGCTAGGGTTAGGGTTACGGTCGTCTTTTGACCGATTGACTCGAAATTCGTCACGAATGTGGTCCTCTACTCGCTGAATGAGACACAGCAGTCCCCATCGGATTCCGGTGAAATTTGTATTTTTGGTGAATATTTTAAAGAAAAAAGTGGCCCATTTTTTCAATAGCTTCCAGGTCTTTGGACCGATTGACTCGAAATCGCTCCCAAATGTGCTCCTATACTGGCTGAACGAGACACAGCAGTCCCCATCGGATTCCGGTGAAATTTGTATTTTTGGTGAATATTTTAGTGAAAAGAGACAATGTTTCATGAGACTGCCTTAAGGCTGGCATTAGGGTTAGGGTTAGGCTTAGGGTTATGGAGCTAGGGTTAGGGTTACGGTCGTCTTTTGACCGATTGACTCGAAATTCGTCACGAATGTGGTCCTCTACTCGCTGAATGAGACACAGCAGTCCCCATCGGATTCCGGTGAAATTTGTATTTTTGGTGAATATTTTAAAGAAAAAAGTGGCCCATTTTTTCAATAGCTTCCAGGTCTTTGGACCGATTGACTCGAAATCGCTCCCAAATGTGCTCCTATACTGGCTGAACGAGACACAGCAGTCCCCATCGGATTCCGGTGAAATTTGTATTTTTGGTGAATATTTTAAAGAAAAAAGTGGCCCATTTTTTCAATAGCTTCCAGGTCTTTGGACCGATTGACTCGAAATCGCTCCCAAATGTGCTCCTATACTGGCTGAACGAGACACAGCAGTCCCCATCGGATTCCGGTGAAATTTGTATTTTTGGTGAATATTTTAGTGAAAAGAGACAATGTTTCATGAGACTGCCTTAAGGCTGGCATTAGGGTTAGGGTTAGGCTTAGGGTTATGGAGCTAGGGTTAGGGTTACGGTCGTCTTTTGACCGATTGACTCGAAATTCGTCACGAATGTGGTCCTCTACTCGCTGAATGAGACACAGCAGTCCCCATTGGATTCCGGTGAAATTTGTATTTTTGGTGAATATTTTAAAGAAAAAAGTGGCCCATTTTTTCAATAGCTTCCAGGTCTTTGGACCGATTGACTCGAAATCGCTCCCAAATGTGCTCCTATATTGGCTGAACGAGACACAGCAGTCCCCATCGGATTCCGGTGAAATTTGTATTTTTGGTGAATATTTTAGTGAAAAGAGACAATGTTTCATGAGACTGCCTTAAGGCTGGCATTAGGGTTAGGGTTAGGGTTAGGGTTATGGAGCTAGGGTTAGGGTTACGGTCGTCTTTTGACCGATTGACTCGAAATTCGTCACGAATGTGGTCCTCTACTCGCTGAATGAGACACAGCAGTCCCCATCGGATTCCGGTGAAATTTGTATTTTTGGTGAATATTTTAAAGAAAAAAGTGGCCCATTTTTTCAATAGCTTCCAGGTCTTTGGACCGATTGACTCGAAATCGCTCCCAAATGTGCTCCTATACTGGCTGAACGAGACACAGCAGTCCCCATCGGATTCCGGTGAAATTTGTATTTTTGGTGAATATTTTAAAGAAAAAAGTGGCCCATTTTTTCAATAGCTTCCAGGTCTTTGGACCGATTGACTCGAAATCGCTCCCAAATGTGCTCCTATACTGGCTGAACGAGACACAGCAGTCCCCATCGCATTCCGGTGAAATTTGTATTTTTGGTGAATATTTTAGTGAAAAGAGACAATGTTTCATGAGACTGCCTTAAGGCTGGCATTAGGGTTAGGGTTAGGGTTAGGGTTATGGAGCTAGGGTTAGGGTTACGGTCGTCTTTTGACCGATTGACTCGAAATTCGTCACGAATGTGGTCCTCTACTCGCTGAATGAGACACAGCAGTCTCCATCGGATTCCGGTGAAATTTGTATTTTTGGTGAATATTTTAAAGAAAAAAGTGGCCCATTTTTTCAATAGCTTCCAGGTCTTTCGACCGATTGACTCGAAATCGCTCCCAAATGTGCTCCTATACTGGCTGAACGAGACACAGCAGTCCCCATCGGATTCCGGTGAAATTTGTATTTTTGGTGAATATTTTAAAGAAAAAAGTGGCCCATTTTTTCAATAGCTTCCAGGTCTTTGGACCGATTGACTCGAAATCGCTCCCAAATGTGCTCCTATACTGGCTGAACGAGACACACCAGTCCCCATCGGATTCCGGTGGAATTTGTATTTTTGGTGAATATTTTAGTGAAAAGAGACAATGTTTCATGAGACTGCCTTAAGGCTGGCATTAGGGTTAGGGTTATGGAGCTAGGGTTAGGGTTACGGTCGTCTTTTGACCGATTGACTCGAAATTCGTCACGAATGTGGTCCTCTACTCGCTGAATGAGACACAGCAGTCCCCATCGGATTCCGGTGAAATTTGTATTTTTGGTGAATATTTTAAAGAAAAAAGTGGCCCATTTTTTCAATAGCTTCCAGGTCTTTGGACCGATTGACTCGAAATCGCTCCCAAATGTGCTCCTATACTGGCTGAACGAGACACAGCAGTCCCCATCAGATTCCGGTGAAATTTGTATTTTTGGTGAATATTTTAGTGAAAAGAGACAATGTTTCATGAGACTGCCTTAAGGCTGGCATTAGGGTTAGGGTTAGGGTTAGGGTTATGGAGCTAGGGTTAGGGTTACGGTCGTCTTTTGACCGATTGACTCGAAATTCGTCACGAATGTGGTCCTCTACTCGCTGAATGAGACACAGCAGTCCCCATCGGATTCCGGTGAAATTTGTATTTTTGGTGAATATTTTAAAGAAAAAAGTGGCCCATTTTTTCAATAGCTTCCAGGTCTTTGGACCGATTGACTCGAAATCGCTCCCAAATGTGCTCCTATACTGGCTGAACGAGACACAGCAGTCCCCATCGGATTCCGGTGAAAATTGTATTTTTGGTGAATATTTTAGTGAAAAAAGTGGCCCATTTTTTCAATAGCTTCCAGGTCTTTGGACCGATTGACTCGAAATCGCTCCCAAATGTGCTCCTATACTGGCTGAACGAGACACAGCAGTCCCCATCGGATTCCGGTGGAATTTGTATTTTTGGTGAATATTTTAGTGAAAAGAGACAATGTTTCATGAGACTGCCTTAAGGCTGGCATTAGGGTTAGGGTTAGGGTTAGGGTTATGGAGCTAGGGTTAGGGTTACGGTCGTCTTTTGACCGATTGACTCGAAATTCGTCACGAATGTGGTCCTCTACTTGCTGAATGAGACACAGCAGTCCCCATCGGATTCCGGTCAAATTTGTATTTTTGGTGAATATTTTAAAGAAAAAAGTGGCCCATTTTTTCAATAGCTTCCAGGTCTTTGGACCGATTGACTCGAAATCGCTCCCAAATGTGCTCCTATACTGGCTGAACGAGACACAGCAGTCCCCATCAGATTCCGGTGAAATTTGTATTTTTGGTGAATATTTTAGTGAAAAGAGACAATGTTTCATGAGACTGCCTTAAGGCTGGCATTAGGGTTAGGGTTAGGGTTAGGGTTATGGAGCTAGGGTTAGGGTTACGGTCGTCTTTTGACCGATTGACTCGAAATTCGTCACGAATGTGGTCCTCTACTCGCTGAATGAGACACAGCAGTCCCCATCGGATTCCGGTGAAATTTGTATTTTTGTTGAATATTTTAAAGAAAAAAGTGGCCCATTTTTTCAATAGCTTCCAGGTCTTTGGACCGATTGACTCGAAATCGCTCCCAAATGTGCTCCTATACTGGCTGAACGAGACACAGCAGTCCCCATCGGATTCCGGTGAAATTTGTATTTTTGGTGAATATTTTAAAGAAAAAAGTGGCCCATTTTTTCAATAGCTTCCAGGTCTTTGGACCGATTTACTCGAAATCGCTCCCAAATGTGCTCCTATACTGGCTGAACGAGACACAGCAGTCCCCATCGGATTCCGGTGGAATTTGTATTTTTGGTGAATATTTTAGTGAAAAGAGACAATAGCCATGTTTCCATCCAAAGTGATTCGCATTACTGGGCAATGCGCATTAAAAGAAATTCGAATCATGTGTGTTTCCATCAAAAGAACGGACTTTGGTGAAAACTACAAATTCGCGCGAGTTTTCTGAGTCACGCGAGATTTTCCGCGGGTTGGCATGGCAACCAGCCTGTAAACATTCCGTCGTCTTCCTGCCGGTGTTTTGATGTGGTGTTTTAATGGTTTACAATGGAGAGAGGACTTCAGTCATTAATTACACTCGCTCAAGTGGTGCTCGATCTTTCGGCGCAGTTGGTCCTGGCCATTAGAGGGGCTGTCAGGAGGAGAAGACAGCAAGCTGCCTTAATTAATGCCCTGGCCCAGCGAGAGAACCGTCTCCGCCGCCGACGGCCCTATGAGTGGGAAAGGAGGCGTCAGAGGGACTTTTGGAGTGTGGTGGTGGGCCAGCATTTCACACCTAACCTTTGGCTGTCACACTTTCGCATATGATATATGGTAGCGTTTCTTTGGTGGTTGCTGTCCAGGATCGCTATGATGTTTTTTTCTTTTACCAGTCTTAACAAACTTAGTACCTCATCCTCCGTCCACAGAAATCTTGTATCCGCCATGTTGTTTGTTGTCTTCTGAGTGACCCGCAAACACCGGAAGCAGTCGGGGTGAAAGTGCGCTACGTCACTCTTGATTCGCATACAGCTGTTTCCATCCCATTCGAATCAACCAAAACCCGGCCATAGCGAGCGTATTTCATTTTGTGCGAATCAGGGGATTTTAATGCGAATCACGGCGTTTCCATCACCATTTTCCCGATGCGATACATCTAGATGCGCATCTAAACAGCTGATGGAAACGCACCTAATGTTTCATGAGACTGCCTTAAGGCTGGCATTAGGGTTAGGGTTATGGAGCTAGGGTTAGGGTTACGGTCGTCTTTTGACCGATTGACTCGAAATTCGTCACGAATGTGGTCCTCTACTCGCTGAATGAGACACAGCAGTCCCCATCGGATTCCGGTGAAATTTGTATTTTTGGTGA